>NC_090727.1:181825396-181837896 GCF_036898095.1 Palaemon carinicauda | reverse complement strand
TCTTACAGCTAATAGGAGAATCTTATTATTTTTCTTCTACAAAAATCAGAAGAATGTTATTAACTCTCTCTCTGATTACCGGGAAAAATTCATTAACACTATCCAGCGCTAGGCAGAAGAATCCTTAATAATGCTCTCCTATAGATGGAGGGTGAATCCTTTTAACTCTCTCCTATAACAGCCAAAAGAATCCTGTTAACTCCCTCTTATGACATGCAGGAGAATTCTGTTGACTTTTATACGATGGGAAGGATAATCCTATTAACTCTCTCCTTGGACTCGAAGGAAAATCCTATTAACTCCCTTCTATGACAGGCAGGAGAATTCTGTTGACTTTTATACGATGGAAAGGATAAGCCTATTAACTCTCTCCTTGGACTCGGAGGAAAATCCTATTAACTTTCTTATACTGCAGGCAGGACAATCCTATTAATTCTCTCCTTCAAAAGACGAGACTCCCATTTAACCTCAGCTATGACTGTCAGGAGAATCCTATTAAATCTCTCCTGGAACAGGTAGCAAATCATATTAACTCATACGACAGGCAGGAGAATCCTATTAATTCTCTTATACAACAAGACAGGAGAATCCTATTAATTTTCCCCTATGACAGGCAGGAGAATCATGTTGACTCTCACCTGTAATTCTCGGGAGAATCCAGTCAATTCACTCCAACAAAAAACAAGGAAAATGCAATTAGCTTTCCCATACAAAAGGCAGGAGAATCCTGGTAACTTTCTTCTGTGACACGTGATAGAATCCTTTTAATTCTCTCCTACTAAAGGCAAGAGATTCCTATTAATTTTCTCCTACGATTCTTGTGAGAATCTTATTAAATATCTTCTACAAAATCCAGGAGATTCCCATGAACTCTCTCCTACGAGTGTCAGGAGAATCCTATTAATTCTCTTTTACAACAGCCATGCGAATCCTATTAACTCTTTCATACATCTGTTGATAGATTCCTATCAATTCTCTCCTGCGACAGGCAGAAGAATCCTATTAATTTTCTCGAATTAAAAGCAAAAGAATTGTATTAATGATCTCCTACGAATCTCAAGAGAATCCTGCTTATTCTCTCCTATGACAGGCAAGAGAATCTTATTGCAGTAACTCTCCCACATTTGTTGGGAGAATCCTATTAATTCTTTCCTCTGACAGCAGGAAAAGCATATTAACTCTCTCTTACGACAGCAGGAGAAGCCTATAACCTCTCTTCTGCGACAGCAGGATAATCCTATCAGCTCTCCTCTGCGACTTTCGGGAGAATCCTGTGAAATCTCTCCTTGAACAGGTATTAGAATTCAATTAATTCTCTCATACAAGAGGGTGGATAATCTTATCAATTCTCTTACAAAAGGCATGAGAATCCTATTAACACTCTTTGTGACAGACAGAAGAGTTCTACCAAACTCCTTCTTACATAGGGTCCGGGAGTTTCACCCAGAGAGTTTTGTGTAACTCCCTGGTACATCAAGTAGGAAAACCTATTCTGCCCTCGTTCATTAGACTGGAGATTTCTGTTTAATGATATTCTACTGCAGCAAGCTGTCTTATTAGAATTCCTGTTTAGAAGACAGAGCCACCAATGCACTCCAAGGGGCATAATGTAAGCATTACTTTAAGGTTTTTGCAGCAACTTTTCAGCCTTTAGATGTACTTACATCTTAGCTTTCTAGTAAACTTCTGTTCCTACCTCATTTGCTCCATCTTGCTAACCAACATCTTTTATGTTTTAGTTTTTAGTGGTAATTGGGAAGTTTTTCCACAGTTTCAGATAGGCGCCAAGTGGTCTTTCAACCAGTAACACAAGGCTATATTGCCCAGATCACTAAGTCCGATTCAATTCAATCCTTACACACTCCCTGTTATGTCAGGTCGGAGATTCTTATTAAACTCTTCCATGAGAAGCAAGCAAGTTCTATTAAAGTCTTTGTTAGGTCAGACCATCGAATCCAATTAAACATCCTCTCACGTCAGGTAAAATGGCTCTCTCTCTCTCTCTCTCTCTCTCTCTCTCTCTCTCTCTCTCTCTCTCTCTCTCTCTCTCTCTCTCTCTCTCTCTCTCTTTTTAGATCAGGCACGACAGTCCTATAAATCCCTCAGATCAGGCAGTAGAGTCCTATTAAAATTTCCTGTATTAGGCTTGTCAGTGTCATTAAACTCTCGCCTATGTCAGGTAGGAAATTTCTATTATACTCCCATTTGGTTAGGCCGATAGTTTTACTAAACTACTTGGTTAGTGTGAAGAGTCCTATTAGACTCCCTCACCTTTCAGCCCGGAGACTTCTGTTAAACTCTCCCCAATGACAAATGAAGAGAATCCTACTAACTCCAGCATATTTGGTAGAAGAGTTCTGTCAAACTCTCTTATAGCAGGTTGAAGAGGCTCATTGAATTCTCTCTTAATGGACACAGGAGAGCCCTTCTTCCGTCGTGCAGGAGATATCTGTGAAAACCATTCTTACCTAGGATCAGAACGTCCTATTAAACTCTTATTTTAGACAAACGTATATTAAACTCCATCCTCTCTCAGTTGTTATTTTTAAACGAAGAGTTATTTGGTATGGAGGCCCCATTCTCACGCAGGCCAGAGGAAAATGAAAGAAAAAAAAATAAGAGAAAAATAGGCGATGAGGCTAAACTACAAAGGAAGGAACAGGCTAAACTACAAAGGAAGGAAAGACTGAAAATTGAAAATAACAAGAAACAGAGGTAAGAAAAATCTTTCAAAGCTTGACATTATAAGAGAAACATGGCAACTGAAGGAAAGCGTGAAATGATGACAGGTGTTATAGGGTCACCTTGAAAAGATATTCTTCCAATTTGCAAATTATATTATTCAAAGAATGTGGCTTCAGTGAAAAAGAACCATCATTAAGGGTTTTGAACGCCCGTATAACATTTATACATAAATGTATCGAATGTAAACCAGATAAAGAAACAGGAACGAGGGATAATTAACAAATTGAACCATTATTTCCTTGTCTTTGGAAAAATTGAAGTCTTGCCCAAAACTCCTTCAATTTTCCTTTCGCAACTGATCCAGATGAAAAATAAATTCTTTGTTAATAAACACTTTATTTGACTCTTCGTAGAATAGTTGAAATAATATGCAAATTCATTAATAAAGGAAATTATTGGAAGAAGCTAAACTCAGGATAGAAAGAAAATATTTTTAGTTTTGTCTCAATAAAAGAAAACTCAATTCTTTTGTTAATAAAGATTTTACATTATTTCACAGGAAACAAAAGTACATATAAAGTTCATTTCTAAATAACCTCATAATTATTTTCTGTTTTATAAGTTTTATATTTGGATTTTCAAAGGAAAAATTTAATGTAATTTCATCATACGACATAGGAAATATTTGACATTTATATAATTCATTCATAATTCACAACTGCCTTCCTAAGCCTATAATCTATCTAGGTCCCTCTTTCTATCTAAAATTGTAGGAAGTAAGCCTTGAAATCTATAAAGCTCTCTTTGGCGGTGCACTGTAGGCATGACAGTTTGGTCTTTGTAGCGTTCCTTGCTATATATATTTTTTACTTTGCTTCTGATTCTTCTTTTTGTCTTCCACCTTGCTGGGCAACCTGCTGACTTTTATTTCTTAGTTTAACTGTTGGGTCTTCCCACAATTGTACTTGGGAGCTGAATGGTCTCATAGGCCCACAACACCGGGTTATATAACTCTCTCTCTCTCTCTCTCTCTCTCTCTCTCTCTCTCTCTCTCTCTCTCTCTCTCTCTCTCTCTCTCTGCCTGCTTTAGTGGTTTGCCTTCTCTATAAAGCAAAATAAAATTCTCCCTGAAAGTTAGCACCACATTGCTATTATAAAACGAAAACTGTTCTTTTGTTTTCTCTCGTAGGGAAAGTTGCATAATTACCAGTTAATCTCAACGCAGACACTTTTTCCGAAATGTTGATCAGCATTCACGGAATTAATCATCGTGCATCCACTGTGTGCATTATCAAAATAGTCTCTAGCTGCCCAGGTTTTAGTCCTCTACTCTACATCCGTCTTCATTTCCTGACTTGATACCCAACCTCCGACTCAGCACCGGATCGCAAGGCCCTAAATCATAGATCAATTTGCGTTTAATGGATTGAAATCAAACGAGTTCTTTCCATGTGATATATAAATGTTACTCAACAAAACTAATGCACATATGGCGATAAGGCATAGGCATACATTTCGCTCATTGCCAGTGAAGAGGCAAGATTTATACAGTAAGGGAATAGATAACCTTAACAAAGACGTTGTGAACTTGGACACCATTCGTCTTATGAGGGAACTCTTTTAGAGGGTAACTAGAGTAAAATAGTAAAGCAACAGGTCTATCAGAGTTTCATATTGAAATTATCTAGATGCTAGCTACAGAAGGGGAAGAATGGATGCTGGATTTACTAATTGCCATATGGTACAATTGGAAAGAGGAAATAATGCGTAAAGACTAGGAGGAGAGTGTAATGGTATCTATATTTAAGCAAAGAGGTGATATCATGGAATGAGGTAACTATAACGGATTCAAACTAACAGAACATAGTTTGAAAGTTTTTATGGGGAACTAGATGAAAAATTGGGAGAGATTGAAGAGATTGGGAAACAGGAGTATGGATTCATGAGGGAGAAGAATTGTGGATGCCATCTTTATAGTAAGGCAAGTACAGGAAAAGAGGCTAGAGCGAAACCAGAAGCTTTTATGTGCCTCTGTAGATTTAGTATGATGTAATACCAAGACAAATGATGTTGTGGTGTTTGAGGAAGAGGAAGCTACCGGAGAAGTTGGTTGAAATGATATACGATAGAACAAGGACAAAAGTAATAACAGCTATTGCGAAAAAAATATGTTTGAGGTTAGTGTTGAATTACACCAGTTTTAAGCATTACAGTTAACCGGTTTTTATTTGTGGTGGTCTTGGACGTGTTAAGTTAATGTTCTGGTGTTTGAAGAAGAGGAATCTACCGAAAAGCTGGTTAGAGATGATGTACGAAAGAACAAGGACAGAAGTAATAACAGCTATTGGGTAAACAAACACCTTAGATGTTAGTGGAGAATTACACCGGGGGTCAGCATTACAGTAAACCTGTTTTTATATGGTGGTCATGGATGTGCTGAGAGAAGAGAGAAATAATGAAGAGTTGAGGGGGTTGTTGTATGCTGATGATTTAGTGATCACCTCTGAAAATGAGGAAGACTTACAGAGAAGGGTTGTAGAGTGGCAAGAGACTTTGAGAGAGGTGGCTAGAGAGTAAATGTGGATAAGATTGAAGCTATGGTGAATAATAAGGGAGGTAAGGACATGATAGTCATGCATGAAAGTAGAGGCTCAGTTATGAAAGAGTTGGAACAATTTACAGTAGATATCTGGGATAAGCTCTAAGTCAGGAGGGACGATGTGAGGCTGAAGTTGAGAATAGGATAAAAGCAGCCTGGGGAAAGTGGAGGGAGGTAGCAGGAGTGGTATGGTTAAAGAAAATTCCAGTCAATATAAAATTCACTATGTGCAGTATAGCACAGTAATAAGACCAGTGTTAACCTATGGATTGAAAATCTTGGCTCTAAGATGAAAAGAGGAAGAAAAGATTGAGATAATAGATAAGAGAATGCTTAGGTGGATTATGGGAATGTCGCTGCTTGAAAAGTTTCAAAATGATGAAATTAGAAGAATGGCAAACATAATAAAGGTTACAGAGATGATAGAAGTGTCACGACTGCGATGCTGTAGGCATGTGTTGAAGATGGTTAGTTTGGAGGGAGTGAGGAGGGCTTGAGAGGAGGCTGTTAGGGGGGAGAAGATCGAGAGGGTGGCAAGGAATTAGATGTTGAGATAAGTTGAAGGGTGATATAGAGAGAAAAGGTTTTGCGGAAGAGGATAGTTTTGATAGAAGGCTTTGGAGAGGGCACATCAGGCAACCGACCCTGTAATGTAGGGATAAGGGGGAAAGAAGATGATAAAATGGAAAAGTGTCTTCTTTTAGTTTCCTTCAACTATATTCCTGTGATATTTTTGGGGGGTGTTGGTTCAAGTTATTTCTATTTGCTTAATGGCTGATCATATTGTCAAGGCCAATCTATCTACCTGAACATGTCACAGAAACTGATGGATTTGGGTCTTCATGATCGACAGGTACAATTGAATGTTATTTATCTTTATTAATTCTGGGTATCATTAGTTTTGGCTTAGGCTCGTTCATTTTTCACAGTAAACGATTTCACAATTTTTCATAAACAAAGCTTTGTACACTCACATTATATGTGCATATATATATATATATATATATATATATATATATATATATATATATATATATATATATATATATATATTTATATATATTTCATCATCACCATCATCATCCTCATCATCATCTGTAAATAGTTCACTGTAGGACAAAGGCATTTGACAAGTCCTTCCACTCTCGTCTGTTTATGTTCTATACCAGCGGATATATATATATATATATATATATATATATATATATATATATATATATATATATATATATATATATATATATATATATATATATATATATATATATATATATATATATACTATATATATATATATATATATATATATATATATATATATATATATATATATATATATATATATATATATACAAGGGAGGGCCACGAAAAAGTAATCCTTACCCTATAATATGAACCCATTTAGAAGTTCTTCAAAAGATTCTCTGGAGATATTTTTTGTGCATTTAGCAACGACTCTTTCTCTCTCTCTCTCTCTCTCTCTCTCTCTCTCTCTCTCTCTCTCTCTCTAGCCATGATCAAGAAATCTGCAGAATCGACGACGGACAGATCATCGTTATGTAATGATGCCCTTTCCATACCCTGTAGCAGCCACACCCCTCCCACACCCCTTCAACCACTGACTTATTAAAAAAGAGCAGAACGAGAATCACTTCAAATTATTTCCACTCCTAATGTCTCCGGGCATCTCAAAAAATGAGGTAAATAAAAACCTGTCTCTATTCGGCCCATAACCATCAAGGGTCCTTCACTACAGACTGAGCTAGTTAAGTACCGTTATGAGGGTACTTCATAAAGCGATCTTCAGAGTAAGGCAGATTCTTTGCTTGAACGAAAAAGAAAATCAACTGACTATTTTCCTTATCAAGTTGTTGCCATGATTTGTTTATATAAACGCCAGCACGTAGGCACACATGCACACACACACACACACGCATATATATATATATATATATATATATATATATATATATATATATATATATATATATATATATATATATATATATATATATATATATATACATATATATATATAAATATATATATATATATAAATATATATATATATATATATATATATATATATATAATAAGTAAATAAATAAATAGATATATAAATAAATAAATATTTATCATCATCAACCGTGACTAGGCCAATGCAGGACAAAGACCTTAGACCTGTCTTTCTTATGCCAGTGAATAGCTGTCAATTTTCCTAGCTTGCCAATCCATAGTTTTCCCTTCCTTTCCCCCCTTTTTTTTCTTTTTTTTGTAATCTTTCGGGACCCATGCTATTATTCTTAATGTCTCTCTGTTATCTGTCATTCTCATTATATGGCCTGCACATTTCCATTTCATTATCTTACACGTCAGAATATCCTCTACTTTAGTTTGCTCTCGTATCCATGTTGCTCTTTATATGCCTTAATATTATTCACAGCATTATTTTTTCCATAGTTCTTTGAGTTGTAACTAGCTTATGTTTTAAGGCTGTAGTAAGGCTCCAAGTCTCTGATGCATAAGTTAATACCGGTAGAACCATCTAATGTAATAATTTCCTTTTTAGATAAAGTGGCATTTTACGTTTCTTAATCTCATTTTGTTCACCAAAAGCTTTCAATCAAATACTTATCCATCTTTTAATCTCGTCTCATGTCCTGGGAAACAGTTAGTGTTTGTCCTGTGTAAGTATATTCATTAACAATCGCTAAAGGTTCGTCCATAAGCCTTATTTGTTTACTGTATTTTCATTGAACATTATCATAGTTTTACTCATATTTATTTTCAGTCCTACTTTTCTACTTTTCTATTCAAATCTTCTATCATCTTTTGCAATACCTCCCATAGTTCACTAAATAGAAGTATGTCATCTGCAAATCTCAAGTTGTTAAGGTATTGCCTATTAATGTTAATTCCCACATTTTCCCTATCTTATATCCTAAATATTCTTTTAGTAACGTTGTGAAGAATTTCGGAGAAATGGGGTGTCCCTATCTAACTCCTTTCTCAACTGGAATTTTTCGCAAACTTTATGTAGTTTTAGGATTGCTGTACTTCACATATAGATATCTTCAAGTGTTCTAACATAAGATTCATCTATCCCTTGACTTTGAATGGCTTTCATTACTGCTGAAGTTTGGAAAAAATCAAAAGCTTGATTTTTCCATTAGCTGGGTAATTTCATGAATATGGTCAGTTGTTGAATACCTGCTTCTAAATCTACTTATTCTCTTGGTTAATTAAAGTCTAGCTGTCTTTCTAATCGGCCTAATATGACCGTTTAGATATTTGATATTTCACGGAGAGTATACTTATTGGGCGGTAATTTTTCTGGTCTTTTGTGTCTCCAGTTTTGTGAATTAGTATGATGATGAATTTTTTGCAAGCTGTATATATACTATATATACAATATATAGTATATACTGTGTATTTATGCGTACATTTATATGTATGTGTATATATATGTTTATATATAAACACACGCAATATATATGTATATATATATATATATATATATATATATATATATATATATATGTGTGTGTGTGTGTGTGTGTGTGTGGTTGTGTCTGTGTAGAGAGAGAGAGAGAGAGAGAGAGAGAGAGAGAGAGAGAGAGAGAGAGAGAGAGAGAGAGAGATGAAAACGACACAAGCAAATGGATTTTTTTCTTTCTATTTCCATTGCCATTTTTTATCGACGCAAATAACTTCCCAAAATCACTGTTTAAATAATTAACAGAAACTGACAGGCAGTGATACTACGACCTCCTTTTCCCTTCGTTTCGGCCACTATAATTATAATAATGTCATGAGTCATTAAAATTCAGTGCTATAATGTAACAAATACTAATTAAGAGCTAAGAAGTTTTATTCATAATAAAGATTTAGTTTTAAGGTAATATCGTGATGTTAAAATATGACATTATATTGATCAGATTTTAGGGAAGATACTTTTGTAAAATGTAATTGGTGATGCAAAAGCTAAAGGAATAACACGAAGCATAGGAAACCTGATGTCCTTAATGTACAAAAGCGGGCTGAAACTATTCTTTCCTTTGCCTGTACTTACAAAGAGCACACACACACGCACACACACACACATATATGTATATATATATATATATATATATATATATATATATATATATATATATATATATATATATATATATATATATATATACACACACACAAACACACACACATACATATATATATATATATATATATATATATATATATATATATATATATATATATATATATATATCACTAACAATCGTGATTTTAATCAATATCAATATCATCCGCAATGGTATTTAATATCGATTTCTGCTTTTATATCCACTGGAAATTCATTTATGAAAACAGCTTTTGGTTGGGCAGAGATTCGAAATTATGCCTCCAGGGACTCTAATCAACCATGGTTGGTAACAGGCATGGTTTCGGCTAAAAGGTTCAGGTTCGAATCTCTGCTCAGCCAGAAGCTGTTATCATAAATGAATTTCCATTGGATATACATTCTCAAAAAGTAGAAATCGATATTAAATGTCATTTTGGTTGATATTCACATACACACACTCACACTCACACAAATATTTATCAATCTTTCTATATATATATATATATATATATATATATATATATATATATATATATATATATATATATATATATATATATATATATATATATATATATATATATTAATGGGGTGGATGTCCTTGTACACTCCAATGTAAGAAAATATAAGATAAAAACTGTTCCCACGTGGAAGATTCTTACGTCAACCGACCACGATTTTTCATTTCCTGAATATAAGTCGTTTTACATTTCATACTTCATTACACTTCGCTGCACAAAACTTAGGGGAAAGTGTTAATACAGTTTGTGGAGGCAGTTATGAATTATGATATTTGTGTGCAGAACGTATACATTCAGACTCATAAATCTGCAAGGGAAATCTTGGACTTTACGTATGCTTATTATACAGTTTTATCCAAGTTACATTCTGACCTGTGAATTACATGTATTGGTAAACAATGACTGGAGGATAAATGCAAACAATTATTTATTTCTCTCTTTGTTGTTACTATTATGTAATTGGCGTAAAGGAAGTAAAGACAGATAGATCAAAAATTCCTTAATAACAGGGCCAGATCGGCTACGGTTGACGTCATTAAAGGCAGGATTGATGAATTTTGCAGTGCTGCTCAGTAAAGAAAATTGAAGTGTGGGAGGCCCTTTCGATATGCCAAGAACTCTATTTTATTGTATTATGGCGCCGACAAAATCAAAAGAAAATATTACGACATGAGCCATTTTCTGGTATCCATATATTAGAGATTTTTCGTACGCTTGAACAAATTGTAGTGTTGTCTGGTACACCCAGTAGTCTAATTTTATCCATGAATTATACAGTGAATTTTTAAACAGGTTCGTTCTTCAGTCGCGTTTAGATTTTCCCGTAGTTGTCTTTTTTTTTTATTTCATGGTGTTATTTTATGATTTTTGTAACTATTAAACAACTGAAAAAATATATAGATCTGTGAGAGTAATCTTCATCGTTGTATAAAGGAATGCTGATAAATTGGTAGATATTCACCAATGACAGTATACACCACAAGTATTTTCAGTTCTTCTTTTAGTGATGCTAATTATGTGATCTCTAAGAATTTTATTATTGTGGCAGATGGTTTTTTAACTAAACTGACTAGAATCTCATATAGGGAAATGGAAAAAAGGTTTCAGACTCCATATAAGACTATTAATTTTTACGGGAGACTTTAAAAGTTTAAAGGACTCCTATGGACGACGGAGGCAAGGAACAGTACACTGTACTAGCCAGCAGGACAATGCCGTAGAATGACCGTATTATTACGTATGATCAGCGTCCAAGCCTACGCTCCATTCAAGCTAGGTCCAGGGCGAGGCAGATAATAGCTGCTGATGACTTATTATTATTATTATTATTATTATTATTATTATTATTATTATTATCTAAGCTACAACCCTAGTTGGAAAAGCAAGATGCTATAAGCCCAAGGGCTCCAACAGGAAAAAATAGCCCAGTGAGGAAAGGAAATAAGGAAATAAATAATGAAAGTTGAAATAAAATATTTTAAAAACATTAACAACATTACAACATATTTAATTTCTAAACTATAAAAGGACTTATGCTAGCCTGTTCAACATAAATACATTTGCTGCGAGTTTGAACATTTGAAGTTCTACTGATTCAACTACCTGATTAGGAAGATCATTCCACAACTTGGTCACAGGTGGAATAAAACTTAGAGAGTACTGGGTAGTATTGATCCTCATGATGGAGAAGGCCTGACTATTAGAATTAATTGCATACCTAGTATTACGAACAGGATGGAACTGTCCAGGAAGATCTGAATGTCAAGGATGGTCAGAATTAAAAAAAAATCTTTTGCAACATGCATAATGAACTAATTGAACGACTGGGCCAAAGATTAATATCTAGATCAGAAATAAGAAATTTAATACACCGTAAGTTCCTGTCCAGAAAATTAAGATGAGAATCAACAGCTGAAGACCGGACAGGAGAACAATACTCGAAACATGGTGAAATGAAAGAATTGAAACACTTCTTCAGAATAGATTGATCACCGAAAATCTTGAGAGACTTTCTCAATAAGCCAATTTTTGTGCAATGGAAGAATACAGACCTAATGTGTTTCTCAATAGAAAATTTGCTGTCGAGAACCATACCTAAAATTTTCAAAGTCATATGAAGTTAAAGAAACATTATCAATGCTGAAATCCGGAAGTTGAGAAGCTACGGTCCTTGACCTACTTACAATCATACTTTGAGTTTTGGTAGGATTCAATTTCATACCCCCTAATTTGCACTGTGTACTAATTCTAGCTAGATCTCTATTAAGAGATTCAGCAACCCCAGATCTACATACAGGAGATGGAATTGATGCAAAGAGAGTAGCATCATCTGCATATGCAACAAGCTTGTTTTCTAGTCTAAACCACATGTCATGCTTATATAGTATGAAAAGTAATGGGCCAAGAACACTACCCTGAGGAGCACCAGATTCACATTCCTATATTCACTATGGTGCTCATCAAAAACAATTCTTTGCGATCTATTACTTAAAAATTCAATAATGATGCTAAGAAACGACCCAACCACTCCCAGCTGTTTGAGTTTGAAAACAAGGGCCTCATGACTAAC
>NC_090727.1:181815396-181820396 GCF_036898095.1 Palaemon carinicauda | reverse complement strand
TTGTTTCTAGTTCCCGAGGTTAATTCCTGATCTCGCCAGTGGGGCTGAGCTTCCATCACGGCTCTTGTCTCTCTCAATGTAGGACAATAATAGCTTACATTGTTGTTGTTTTTTGTCCATCATAATCTAAGTAGTACTAATTTCACTGTTGATATCAAGAGAGACAATGGATTTTAGAAATTAGTGGTACCCTCTCCACGTTTTAGAGAGAGAGAGAGAGAGAGAGAGAGAGAGAGAGAGAGAGAGAGAGAGAGAGAGATCGTGTAAAAGTTTGAATATTAAGTAAAGGAAGAAAAAAAGGATGGAATCGAGGATTATCTCTTTTCTTACCTTCTTCCTTTCGTCCCTCCATTAAAGGAACCCCCAATCCCACGGGCATACGCCATCGCCCTCCTTAAATGTAGGAAACTGTATATTGATATAAAAGGAAGAGAGTTTTAACCTCTGTCTCTCTGTTCAGAGCAGTGGAAACCACTGCGACCGTTGTACCATCAACTCTTTCTTCGTAAACAGATTTTACTCTCTCTCTCTCTCTCTCTCTCTCTCTCTCTCTCTCTCTCTCTCTCTCTCTCTCTCTCTCTCTCTCTCACACACACACACACACAAACACACACATAAACACACACACTTATAACTAGACTAATGATAAAAGTAGCTATGCTACAATATAATTTTTTTCAATTACTTTTTATATATCATTGTGTGGACTGTGTTACGTAGCCATATAAAAAACTATTGAAGACTCTTATATGCTAAAGTGTCGATGTTTAAATTATATAGGTTCTTTAGTTATCAATCCTTAATTAGTCGCATAACTATTTGAATAATATTTGAAATAGTAGTATGATCTACACAAAATTAATACAAATTATGGTTCTTTTGCATATATCAAAATAAAGTATTTATGATTATGAAATACATAAAGTCTTTTATGAATTTGAGGAAATATTTTTCAGTCACATTTCAGTATAACAGAATCTAAAAAAAAATATTTAATTATTCTTCACGTCAATCAAATAAAGCTAAATAAATTCTATGCTTTGGAAAAGAATTAACATTTCGAATTGTTATACTTCCAAATAATACAAATTTCAGTTATTTTCACAAGACATTCCGAAACAAACTTATCAGTTACTTATGTTATGCATTGCATCCAGAACAAGCCTCTAAAGTAATTCAAAACGAAAGTTAATATTTAGAAATAAGAATAATACCCGAACTGTAAAATGAATTTAGGTATATTGTTACATGTAGATTAAATTTATCTATATTATGGTATAGGAGTTGTGAGAGAGGTTTATTTTTTAATGTTAAGGTTAAAATATTGTAATGAGTTGTAACCCAAAGATATCGTTTTATTGTATAACAGGATTTACTGGTAGATTCTCAAATATTTCTTGACCCCTGGACCGTGTAGAATCCCCCAGTAACTTTCCCAAACATCCGTGAGCTTATAGAAAACAAGTTTAGAACATAAGAGAACTGCATGAGTGCATTCAAGAGACTCACTTCAGCCATCGTTAGGTTAAGGCTGCTATCGTGGAGACATTTTTTTTTCTCTGTGACGAATGTTGTTCATTAAATTCTTTTACAACGCTGATAGTTTTAGAGGAAAACAAGGATACCTTGGAAGATGGAATACCATCAGAAGATGTGCTCCTAATTATCATCTTTTACATTTGAAACTCTATTCTGGAAATTTGCTGCTGACCTTTGGGAATTTGTCGTTTTCTTTCGTCACCTGACTCGCACATCATAGGAACTTATAAATCTCAGGCCCGCATTATTTCTACAAATTTGTAAAATTTAGTACAATGTAAATAATTAAAATTATTCGTGTATATAATAATTGTTTTGATTGCTTTCTCCTATTTTCTTTCGCTGACATTGAAGCGGATTTTACTTAATCAACACACATACACACACACACACACACACACACACACACACATATATATATATATATATATATATATATATATATATATATATATATATATATATATATATATATATATATATATAAATAATATATAAATATATATATTAGACAATTTCTTAGCGGCGACCAAAAATCGAAGATAGTTTCTCTACGGACAGACTGTCCTGCAGATAGTTTTCAGGATAGCAGCAGAAATACATTTATTTTTCTCTATTTATTGTTTGGTGTCGACACGTGTTTCGGACCACTTTGCGACCCTTCTTCAGGACTACGTTGAGTTTTGGAACTACACTTTAATATAAAAGTTCCTGGTGGTGAAAATTTGATCCAATAATATTTGGAAAAACGGAAAACATTAAAGAAAAAAATTGATAAATGACAAGTTTAGATTCTTTGAAATATTAATACGAAAATATTTCAATTATTCCACGTCAGTAATCATTTCTCTTTCCAATGATATTTCATCTTCCAGTGCATAATCTGTTCTCATCATCTGTGTCTTTCTTCCATTTATCCTGAGTCCACCCGCATGTGATATTTCTTGCATTTTGATAAGCAAGCTTTGCAAGTACTGTGGGGCTCTGTTGATAAGGACAGCGTCATCACCATACTCTAGGTTCACTAATATCCTGTTGCTAATTCAATCCATTCCTTCTCTACCATTCTCAACTTTTCCATGCATTACAAAGTCCGTGAGGAGGATAAACAACATAGGTGGCAACACATTTCCATGGAGTCCTCTTGTGTTCACGGGAAACTTATTTGAGAGGATTCCACTAACATTAATTTTGCACTTGTTGTGCTCATGAACAGACTTAATCAAATTTACATATTTAAGGGGACCCTCATAATAACGCAGGACTCCCCACAAAATTAGCAGGTGCACACTATGAAAAGCTTTTTATAGTCTATAAATGCCACCGAAAAGGGATTTCTATATTCTATACATTGTTGTACCACATGTCTTAAAATTAAAATTTGGTCAGTATAACTTCTATCTTTTCTAAGTCATGCCTGTTCATCTCAGTTTTTCATCAATCTTTCCCTCTATTCTCTTTAAGTGTGAAGCCTTTGTAATTATGGCAATCAGTCAGATCTCCTTCTTTTCCATTTTCACCAACACTCCTAGCTCCCATTCATTAGGTTTTGCTTCTTAACGTCACATTCTACAAAATAATCTTGTAAGTAATCTTGAAGCCACTTGATTTTTGGCCAATATTATCTCCGCAGTTATTCCCTCTTATCCAGAGGCTTTCCACATCTTTAGTTTTTTAACGAAATATTCGACTTCAAGCACACTGAATTCATTCTTGGGCACATCAAGGTCTTTATAAGCTTCAGGTATATCAATCACATTATTCCCTTTAATCTATTATTTATAACCTCACTAAAGTGTTCCATCCAACGTTGCCTTTCTTCATCTTCTGTTGTTATAACAGATCCATCTCTCTCTTATTGATGAGTATATGCTTCTTCTTCTTTGGCCCAGTAAAGATTCCATTAATAATTCTGTGAGCAATTCTTACACCATATATACTCCCTGTATTCATAGCTTGGTAGGCCTTATCTGCTTTCCTGTTTAAATATTCTCTCCAGTCATTGCTGGCTTTTCTTTTCTCTTCACTGTCAATATTGGAATATTTTGCATGCTGTATCTTATAATTATCATTACTTCATCGAAAACTTTCAACAATCAATTTCTGTCTTTGTCTCAATTTTATAGTATCCCAAGTATCATTTGATATCCATGGTTTTATCCTTGTAACTGCAGGTCCCAAAACTTCCCAACCAACTGACTGCTATATGTTCTCAATATCAGACCATTCTTTGATTTTCTGCTCTGGGGGATAGAATAACCAACAAAATTTTATGCGGCCTTAATGAGCGTTGAGGAATTGCAAGATGACCTTCATCCAAAAAAGGGTTCCCCATCCCTGTTGTAGAGTATTGTCCTGCTTGATAGGGCAATGTCACTGTTCTTCACCTCTGCAATCATGAGTAACCTTTAAACATTAAACCTTTGGGAAAAATAATATTCACCATTTTCACTAATTTGTAGATAGTACCTTTCTTTCATTCGTTGTTTTTTATTTCACTGATGATTTTTTTTTTACTTATGTGTTCTTTGGGGTTGATTATTAGCATTTACTTTCTTATTTCCATTACAGATTTAATTTTCATCGCCTGATTCATTTTGCTTTTTTTCATAGAAATTGATTCCTAATTTTTATCATAAATAAAAATTTTACATACATACATACTTATCTGGGAATATATATCCACTTGGAATTCATTTTATGGTAACAGCTTCTGGCCGGGTGGGGATTCGAACCACCACCTGTTCGGCTGGAGACTATGCCTGCAGTGACCATGCCGACTGAGCTATCAAGAGAGACTAAAAGTTTAAGACAAGTTCCCGTACATATTCCTGTCGAATTGAGGAATCTGTTCACAAACTTGAAATAAACCCATCTCCACCATGATAGCTGAATCGTGAGTTTGCAACACGTGGTTATTTTAATGAACATATATCACAAGCACACGTGATTTTAATTAATGTAAATATCACCCACGAATGGCATTTAATACCGAATTCTATCTGGGAATATATATCCACTTGGAATTCATTTTATGGTAACAGCTTCTGGCCGGGTGGGGATTCGAACCACCACCTGTTCGGCTGGAGACTATGCCTGCAGTGACCATGCCGACTGAGCTATCAAGAGAGACTAAAAGTTTATGACAAGTTCCCGTACATATTCCTGTCGAATTCAGGAATCTGTTCACAGACTTGAAATAAACCCATCTCCACCATGATAGCTGAATCGTGAGTTTGCAACACGTGGTTATTTTAATGAACATATATCACAAGCACACGTGATTTTGATTAATGTAAATATCACCCACGAATGGCATTTAATACCGAATTCTATCTGGGAATATATATCCACTTGGAATTCATTTTATGGTAACAGCTTCTGGCCGGGTGGGGATTCGAACCACCACCTGTTCGGCTGGAGACTATGCCTGCAGTGACCATGCCGACTGAGCTATCAAG
>NC_090727.1:181800396-181810396 GCF_036898095.1 Palaemon carinicauda | reverse complement strand
CAGCAAACATGTCACACTTTACTTCTACATTAAGCACCAACATAAGAGCACATTGTTATTATCAAGTTTATTTGGAACATGTCAAAAGAAGAAATGAGGTCTGTTCAAACAACAACAACAGCAAAGAAAAAAAAAAAGTTATACTCATCAACTTGAGGAATGTCGGGTATGCAGGGGTAAGGAGGTACACACTGATTGACACTTCTGAAAACTACCTCTTCCGGCACCACATTTATGTGTGCCTGATGATGTTCAGACACTGCGCCATTAATAGTGCTTTGTATCACTACTGTGTTAGAATTAACCATTTTTTCTCGGTATGGACCCAAATACGCTGGCTCTAACTTGTGTTTCCTAGGTTGTAATCATTTTAAATACAAGCGACCGCCCACAAATACTTTTACCGGTGTGGTTTTAAACCGACCATCATACTTAGAGCTGTGTTTTTCATTAGCTCTTTTCAAAAACCTTTCAGTGGTGTTCATTTCACTCCTTAAGAGATTTAGTAAATAGACATGGTATTGCTCAGTTCAATAATTTGGCAACTGTTGCGAATTAATCAGGGCCATATATGGTAACACAGGATCCTCTCCATACACTGAAAAGAAAGGCATGTCCCTTAATGCAATGTTCAAAGCTAGCTCAGCTATAGAAAGGATGGCGTGCCAATGAAGTGGGTCATTAGCACTAAGTAACGTAAAATTCGTACCACTTCCCTATTATGCGATTCCACTAAGCCATTAGCTGAAGGCCTATATGCGTTCACTGAAAAGTGTTAAATTTTCATAAAATTCGTGACCAATTTCACCACCTTATTTATAAACTCGGGACCATTACCACTTATAAAAACTTTCGGGCAACCAAACCCTAGTAATGAAAGAGCACAGTGCCTGGGTTAATGAATTTGCAGATTTATCCAACATTGCATAAGTATGAGTGTAACAAGTAAATGCATCCACAAATACACATATATACTTATGTTGTGTTATACCAGTAGGAAATGGTCCTAGCGCATCATATTCACCTTATAAAATTTGATAGGAATCACAGGCCCCTTTTAGACTTCCGGTGCAGTGTTTTAGGTTCTTTGGAACAATTAAAAGCATGACAACATTTTATATAATTTTCTATAGATTTTTTCATTCCTAACCAAAAGGATTCTCGTGCTCTCCTTAATGTTCTATCAATCCCTAAATGCCCTGCATATGGACTTGCATATATAATTAATTGAAGAGGGAGGAAGAACTACCCGTGCACAAAATTCCCCTCCCCTCTTCTCGTAAGCACAATATAAGATATCTTTTTCTATAAAAAAATTCTCACGAAGCACATTTACAAATGATGGATAACTCTCTGATTCCCCTTTAATCATTGCTCGCACTCTTTCCATCCATTCCTCTTTTTTCTGTTCCTTTTGGACTTCCTTTATGTCCTAACCTCCCAAGTCAATCACACCTGAGTCATCAGGGCACTCATTCCGGACACCACTGGTCATGTTCTTGGCCACCCTTACGCATTCACGTTCACTATTTTCCTCTTTCTCTCTCACCAACATCAATAACTCTCTCTCTCTCTCTCTCTCTCTCTCTCTCTCTCTCTCTCTCTTGCTTGTGGATCTCATTTTCTGATTGCTCCCCTCGTGAATTCACATCCCGTTTTCTATTTTGATGGGGCCTTCAATATTTTGGTATCGTTCTTCATTCCTCTTTTGTGCCCGAGTTGGTACTCTTATTACTGCACCTCTATCTGGCCAAACCCCTTTATGTTAAACTTTAACAATCTATCAATCCATCTCGCTTGTCTAAACGTCAAGTCTCCTTTGTAAAATAAATCACGTAAGGGACAATGATCACTTTGCAGCTCAATCGGTTGACCTAATAAAAGGAATCGATGCCTCTCTAGAACCCAAAGAATAGCCAAGTCCTCTTGATCGAATGTACTATAATTCTTTTCTGCCCCTTTTAATGCCCTGGAAGTAAAACAAATAGGTTACTCTCTGCCTTTATCATCTCATTGAAAAATTAGGCCACCAATAGCTACGCTACTCGACCCTGTTGTTTCTAAAACGGGGAATCAAATCTAGGATATGCGAGTAAGTCATTGCTAGTTAAAGCAGCTTTCAAATGGTTAAAGGCCCTCTCTTCTCCCACACCCCAATTTATTACTTTTTGTTTCTTTAAAACATCTAACGGTCTCGCTATCTCTCCAAAACCTCCTATGAATTTACAGTAATACCCAGCGAGCCCCAGGAACACAGCTACTTCCTTAGGGGTACGTGGCCTGGGGAAATTTCCAATAACTTCCACTTTACTGGGGCAGGGTTGGATACCTTCTGGGGCTATTATATGACCTTAAAATACGACCTGTTTACTGAAAAATTTGCACTTTGACAAATTAACCTTGATAACATTACATTGCAATGCTTCTAGAGCTTTACGAATATTATTATTATCTTCTTCGGCCGTTTTCCCTGTAATTATGATATTGTCTAAGTAAACAAGAACATTATGGCCAATTAAGAAAGACAATCCCGCCATCATTACTCTTGAAAAACGACTTGGAGCATTTTTAACACTGAAAGGAAGAAAATTTTACTGAAATAGTTGATTGTTGGCTACAAATGCCATTTTACATTTACTGTCTTCCTGAATGGGTATTTGATAGCATTCAGATTTTAAATCGATAGTTGTAAAATATTTACTATCCCATACCTTCACAAGTAATTCTTCGGTCTAGGTCAATGGAAATGCATTATCCTAAGTGACTGCATTCAACTTCCTATAATCAACACACAATCTTACCAAGCCATCCTTTTTCCTAACAGCTACAATTGGAGAAGCCCAGGGGAATTCACTCTCCTCGATTTACTAATTTCCCCTTCTATCTCTCCCTGGACAAGAATGGGTACTTTGTAAGGCCATGACCTGATCGGCTCCGCATATCCAGTTTCAATGCTAAAGGGAAATCGATCAATCCTCCAGGGTGGCTCGTCTCCGATTACAATTACATTGTAATAATTATTAATAATGTTACTAACTACAGGTTGATATTCTGGTGGACATAGTTTTCGCGCTTGCATAGGCAAGTTCTAAGTGCGTTTGTTTGTGTGGGCTGGAGTTGTGGCTCCCAAGATGCCATTATGAGAATCACGTCCTAGCACAACTCTTTTATTTGGCAAATTAACTATCATAATGTCCGCTCTGTTCTATTTTATTTCTATCAAGATCCTCTAAAACTATGTGTGCCCATTTGTCATGGGTTTTAACAACGACCTTAGTTCCCTCTGGGAGAGGCTGACACGGGGTCACTGATATACTCGTAAGTGTCTGGCGAGGCACTACTTCTCCTCTTTTAGGTACAGTTGTTACCTTACTTAATTGTCTCTCCTTTTCCGCACAAGCACTTACTCTCTCATGACTTTCTATCGGTAAAACGCCCCTCCTGCCTTTACTGTTATTCTATCTTTTTCCCCACAAATGTATATTTGATTAATCATTATAGAATCCAAACTAAGTATAGCTTCGATTCCTGGAATTCCCAAGGTGGGCAAGACAAAAAAATCTTTTGTAAACTTCATAGATCCCACCTTAAAGTTAACAATCATTGTATGTCTTGCCTGTAATTTATTTCTTCCTGGCCTGTCAGGGACAATGGATGCCGCTGACTGTGGTGGGTTCGACGAGAATCCTTGTTCAAGAAGCGAAACGTTGGCTCCTGTGTCGATCAGCGCTCGAATGGACTTATCTGGTAGGTTAATCCACACTGGTAAAATTCCGAGCTGCCCATTAGGATATGTGGGGCACGTGCCAACGACCATAAACAGACGCAAGTGGAAGGACATGTCTGACGCCTTTGTTCTGCAGTGGACTAGTAATGGCTAATGATGAAGGAATAGAAAAGGCCACCTTTGGAAATTGGACCTCTTAACGTAAATTTATAATGTCAGGACTCTATCTAGGGAAGAAGATCTTGCTGTGTAACTAGAAAAGCTGAAAAAATAAATTGGGATATAACAGGATTACATGAGAAGAACAAAGAAAATAGAGTGGGTTTTCTTATTAATAAAAATCGTCCAGGTAATATTAAAGCATTTTATAGTATCATTAATAGAATTGCAGGATTTATTACCAAACTAAATAAAAAGTATAAAATGAAGCTCATTCAAACTTATGTATCAACAACGTCCATTACAGAGGCGGAAAGAAAATTTTTTATGAAGATCTGAAGATATCTTGAGAAAACCTAAGACTAATTTGCATTTCTTTTGGGTGATATATATGTAAAATAGGACAAAAGATGAAAGGAGAATCAGTTGTAGGCAAATTTGGAGTCTGCAAAAGAAATGACAGAAGAGACATGCTTGTAGAATTTGCTGAAAAAAAAATCCAAAAATCATGAAAACTTTATATATATATATATATATATATATATATATATATATATATATATATATATATATACATATATATATATATATATATATATATATATATATATATACATATATATATATATATATATATATATATATATATATATATATAAATATGGACATGGAGAAGCCCATATCTTTAAACGAAAAACGAAATAGATTTTATTCTTAGTGATGTAACTGTTAAATAAGTTAAAGTCTAGTGATCATAGAATTGTGAGAAGTGAAAGGAAAAAAAAAATTTTAAGAATGAAAATTAATATCTCCTCTAAAAGAGAAAAATCTGATAAGTTTAATTTAGCAATGCAAAATAGGTAGGAAAGTTTCTAAATAAGATCAATGAAAACTATCATAAAACACAAACCTAATAAAGAAAAGATCGGAATGAAGGTAAAGTCCAAGCGGGATAAAATAGAATTAGCATAACTACCCAAAACAATAAACAATCTGAAATGAAAACACAAGACATTCGTAAACAAAATCAGACCAAAATTGAGGAATCACTTAAGGAAGGAAGAAGCATCAAGATGATAAAAAAAGAAGTGGGACAGGGTGCTAACAGGTATTTTCTTTAAGTGATGAAAATGGATATACGTAACAAAAAAGATGAAGTGATAAAAATTGCAGCTTTTTATTATCATTACTACTAGCCAAGCTACAACCCTAGTTGGAAAAGCAGGATGCTATAAGCCTAAGGGCTCCAACAGGAAAAAATAGCACAGTGAGGAAAGGAGATGAGGAAATGAATAAAAGATGAAAAAAAATAATCTAAAATAGTAACAACATGAAAACAGATATGTAATATATAAATTATAAAAAGGTTTGTGTCAGCCAGTTCAACATACAAACATTTGCTGCAAATTTGAGCTTTTGAAGTTCCACTGTTTCAACTACCCGATTAGGAAGATCATTCCACAACTTGCTGACAGCTGGAATAAAACTTCTAAAGTACTGTGTAGATTGAACCTCATGATGGAGAAGCCCTGACTATTAGAATCAACTGCATACCTAGTACTACGAACAGGATGGAACTGTACAGGAAGAATTGAATATAAAGGATGGTCAATATTATGCATAATCTTATGCAACATGCATTATGAACTAATTGAACGACGATGCCAAAGACTAATATCTAGATCAGGAATAAGAAATTTAATACACCGTAAGATCCTGTTCAGCAAATTGAGATGAGAATCAGCAGCTGAAGACCAGACAGAAGAACAATACTCGAAACAAGGTAGAATGAAAAACTAAAACATTTTTTCCGAATAGATTGATCACCGAAAATCTTGAAAGACTTTCTCGATAAGCCAATATTTTGTGTAACTGAAGAAGAAACAAATCTAATGTGTTTCTCAAATGTAAATTTGCTGTCGAGAATCACCTAAAATTTTAAAAGAATTATACAAAGCTAAAGAAACATTATCAATGCTGAGATCCAGATGTTGAGAAGCCATTGTCCTTGACCTATTTACAATCATCATACATACATATACCAAAGGCACTTCCCCCAATTTGGGGGGTAGCCGACATCAACAAAGAAACAAAACAAAAAGGGGACCTCTACTCTCTACGTTCCTTCAGCCTAACCAGGGACTCAACCGAGTTCAGCTGGTACTGCTAGGGTGCCACAGCCCAACCTCCCACATTATCCACCACAGATGAAGCTTCATAATGCTGAATCCCCTACTGCTGCTACCTCCGCGGTCATCTAAGGCACCGGAGGAAGCAGCAGGGCCTACCGGAACTGCATCACAATCGCTCGCCATTCATTCCTATTTCTAGCACGCTCTCTTGCCTCTCTCACATCTATCCTCCTATCACCCAGAGCTTTCTTCACACCATCCATCCACCCAAACCTTGGCCTTCCTCTTGTACTTCTCCCATCAACTCTTGCATCCATCACCTTCTTTAGCAGACAACCATTTTCCATTCTCTCAACATGGCCAAACTACCTCAACACATTCATATCCACTCTAGCCACTATCTCATTTCTTACCACTTCGTTCCTAACCCTATCTACTCGAGATACACCAGCCATACTCCTTAGACACTTCATCTCAAACACATTCAATTTCTGTCTCTCCATCACTTTCATTCCCGACAACTCCGATCCATACATCAGAGTTGGTACAATCACTTTCTCATATAGAAGTCTCTTTACATTCATGCCCAACCCTCTATTTTTTACTACTCCCTTAACTGCCCCCAACACTTTGCAACCTTCATTCACTCTCTGATGTACATCTGCTTCCACTCCACCATTTGCTGCAACAACAGACCCCAAGTACTTAAACTGATCCACCTCCTCAAGTAACTCTCCATTCAACATGACATTCAACCTTGCACCCCCTTCCCTTCTCGTACATCTCATAACATTACTCTTACCCACATTAACTCTCAACTTCCTTTTCTCACACACCCTTCCAAATTCCGTCACTAGTCGGTCAAGCTTCTCTTCTGTGTCTGCTACCAGTACAGTATCATCCGCAAACAACAACTGATTTACCTCCCATTCATGGTCATTCTCGCCTACCAGTTTTAATCCTCGTCCAAGCACTCGAGCATTCACCTCTCTCACCACTCCATCAACATACAAGTTAAACAACCACGGCGACATCACACATCCCTGTCTCAGCCCCACTCTCACCGGAAACCAATCACTCACTTCATTTCCTATTCTAACACATGCTTTACTACCTTTGTAGAAACTTTTCACTGCTTGCAACAACCTTCCACCAACTCCATATAACCTCATCACATTCCACATTGCTTTCCTATCAACTCTATCATATGCTTTCTCCAGATCCATAAACGCAACATACACCTCCTTACCTTTTGCTAAATATTTCTCGCATATCTGCCTAACTGTAAAAATCTGATTCATACAGCCCCTACCTCTTCTAAAACCACCCTGTACATCCAAGATTGCATTCTCTGTTTTATCCTTAATCCTATTAATCATTACTCTACCATACACTTTTCCAACTACACTCAACAAACTAATACCTCTTGAATTACAACACTCATGCACATCTCCCTTACCCTTATATAGTAGTACAATACATGCACAAACCCAATCTACTGGTACCATTGACAACACAAAACACATATTAAACAATCTCACCAACCATTCAAGTACAGTCACACCCCCTTCCTTCAACATCTCAGCTTTCACACCATCCATACCAGATGCTTTTCCTACTCTCGTTTCATCTAGTGCTCTCCTCACTTCCTCTATTGTAATCTCTCTCTCATTCTCATCTCCCATCACTGGCACCTTAACACCTGGAACAGCAATTATATCTGCCTCCCTATTATCCTCAACATTCAGCAAACTTTCAAAATATTCTGCCACCTTTTCCTTGCCTCCTCTCCTTTTAACAACCTTCCATTTCCATCTTTCACTGTCTCTTCAATTCTTGCGCCAGCCTTCCTTACTCTCTTCACTTCTTTCCAAAACTTCTTCTTATTCTCTTCATATGCCTGACCCAATCCCTGACCCCACCTCAGGTCAGCTGCCCTCTTTGCCTCACGTACCTTGCGCTTTACTTCCACATTTTTCTCTCTATATTTTTCATACTTCTCTAAACTATTACTCTGCAGCCATTCTTCAAAAGCCCTCTTTTTTCTCTTCCACTTTTACCTTCACTCCTTCATTCCACCATTCACTGCCCTTCCTCATGCTGCCTCCAACAACCTTCTTGCCACATACATCACTTGCAATTCCAACAAAATTTTCTTTTGCTAACTTCCACTCCTCCTCTAAATTACCAGTTTCCCTTACTCTCACCTCGTCATATGCCATTTTCAACCTTTCCTGATATTTACTTTTTACCCCTGGTTTTATTAGCTCTTCAACCCTCACTAGCTCCCTTTTACATCCACCTACTCTATTCCCCCACTCTTTTGCTACAACTAATTTTCCTTCCACCAAAAAATTATCATACCCCTAAACACGTGCACGTCTTTCAATCTTCCAAACATTCTTTTAGTTATCAACACATAATCCATTAATGCCCTTTCTACTACTCTTCCATTTGCCACTCTTACCCATGTATACTTATTTTTATCTTTCTTTTTAAAAAAGCTAGCACTTATTACCATCTCTTGTTCAACACACATATCTACCAGTCTCTCACCACTTTCATTTTCACCTGGTACGCCATACTTCCCAATGACACCTTCTACCTCTCCAGCACCCACTCTAGCATTTAATTCACCCATGACAACTACATAATTCCTTCTACCCAGTCCTTCTACACACCTAGTTAATTCATACCAGAACTCATTCCGCTCTTCTTCACTTTTCTCACTACCTGGCCCATACGCACTGACAAACGCCCAACATTCCCTACCCAACCTAACCCTTACCCACATTAATCTAGATGATATCTCCTTCCATTCCACTACTTTACCTGTCATCCATTCACTCAGCAATAACGCCACACCCTCTCTCGCTCTTCCCCTTTCAATCCCAGACACTCTACCAGACATTTCACCAAACATCACTTCACCCTTTCCTTTCATCTTTGTCTCACACAAGGCCAATACATCCATCCTTTTACTTCTAAACATACTTCCAATCTCACATCTTTTACTCTCTATCGTACTACATCCATGCACATTCAAACACCCCAAAACTAGAGTGCGGGGAGCAGTCACTCTCCCCCCAGCTCCATCTCTTTGTCTCGTAGGATTTTTATACAGGAGAGGGGGTTCCCAGCCCCCTCGTCCGTCCCTTTTAGTCGCCTCTTACGACACGCAGGGATAACGTTGGCGCTATTCTAATTTTTATATGCCCCCGCGGCCACAATCATACTTTGAGATTTGTTTGGAATTAACCTGTGCGCATTTGTCACACTAAACACAGGGTCGTGTATAGCAGGGGTCATCTCTGTCTGCGTTGCCACCTGTTCATTAAGAGAATCAATAACCTGGACATTATTTTATCAATAGCTTGGTTTTCACATGTTAACATCCTGGGGTAATTTTATCCCAAGAATGTCCTTCTGCTGATCCATTGACAGCCATTGCCAGGCCCTCCTTGGTCCTAGCTTGGATGGAAAGGGGACTTGGGCGTTGATTATGTGTATATATGGAATTGATGCAAAGAGAGTAGCATCATCTGCATATGCAACAAGCTGGTTTTCTAGGCCAAACCACATGTCATGTTTATATAGTATGAAAAGTAATGGTCAAGAACACTAGCCTCTGGAGCACCAGATATCATATTCCTATACTCACTATGGTGCCAATCAACAACTCTGAGATCTGTTACTTAAAAGTTCAATAATAATGCTGAGAAACCTCCCACCCACAATGTTATACAATAGTGATATAAGAAATAACTTTGCCAATAGTAAAAATCAAACACCTGAGCCGGTACTGAAAGTAATAGTAGAAGTAAAGGAAGCATTTAAGGTAGGAAAAGGGGCAAAGCAGAAGAAGGCATAAGAAATGATTTAATAATAGATGGAGGATATTTCATAGTAGTAAATCACGCTGAATTTCGCACAAAATGTTTGCAAGATTGATATATACTCTCGACTTAGAAATCATTTATCA
>NC_090727.1:181780396-181792896 GCF_036898095.1 Palaemon carinicauda | reverse complement strand
GTTTTGTTAAAGTTTTTATAGCTTATATAGGAAACATTTATCTTAATGTTACTTTTCTTTAAATATTTTATTTTTCCTTGTTTCCTTTCCTCACTGGGATATTTTCCCTGTTGGAGCCACTGCGCTTATAGCATCCTGCCTTTCCAACAAGGGTTGTAGCTTAGAAAGTAATAATAATAATAATAATAATAATAATAATAATAATAATAATCTGGATAAAGCTTATGATAGAATGATTTGGATGTGATGTGGGATGTTATGAGGTTATATGGAATTGGTGGAAATTTGTTGCAAGCAGTGAAGAGTTTATACATAGGCATTAAAGCGTGAGTTAGGCTAGGAAATGAAGTAAGTGAATGGCTTCTAGTGAGAGTGTGGCAGAGACAGGGATGTGTGATGTTACCATGGTTTTTCAATTTGTTTGTTGATGGAGCTGTAAGAGAGATGAATACTCAAGTGCTTGGTCAAGGATTGAAAATGAGAGATGAGAGTGATCAAGAGTGGAAGGTAACGGATGATACGGTATTGGTTGCAGACTTCGAGGAGAAGCCATGTCGAGTAGTAACAGTATGAAAGTGGTCAGTTAATGTGGGCAAGAGTAAGGTTATGAGATGCACAAAAAGGGAGGGTGTTTTCAGATTGAATGTCATGCTGAATGAAAAGTTACTTGAGGAAGTAGATCTAAGCAAGTACTTGAGTTCGGTTGTTGCTGAAAATAGTGGAGTGGAAGCAGATGTATGTCAGAGAGTGAATGAATGCTAAGTGTTGGGGGCAGTGAAGGGAGTGGTGAAGAATAGAGGGTTAGTGTATGCAAAGAGGGTTCTGTATCAAAAAGTGATTGTTCCAACTGTGATGTATGGATCGGAGTTGTGGGAAATGGAAGTGGTGAAGAGACAAGAATTGAATGTGTTCGTGATGAAGTGTATGAGGAGTTTGGCTTGAGTATCTCGATTGGATAGGGTTACGAACGAAGTAATGAGGGTGAGAACGGGTGTGAGAAATGAATTAGCAGCTAGAGCGGATATGAATGTATTGGAGTGGTTTGGCCACGAGAGAGAATGGAAAATGGTTGTCTGCTGAAGAAGCTGAATGCAGGAGGTGATGGTAGATGTGTAAGAGGAAGCCCAAGGTTTGGGTGGATAGATGGAGTGAAGAAAGCCCTAGGTGACAGTAGGATAGATGTGAGAGGGCAAAACAGCGTGCTAGGAATAGAAATGAATGGCGAGAAATTGTGATGTAGTTCTGATAGGCACTGTTGCTACCTTGGGTCACCTTAGTGACTAGTGATGTACCAGCAGTGGGGAAGTCAGCATATGAAGCATTTGTGGTGGAAGACTGGGGAGGTTGGGTTCTAGCACCCGAACAGTACCAAACTCGGCTGAGCCCCTTGTCAGGCAAAGAGGAACGATGAGAAAAGTATATCTTTTTGTTTCTATTTTTTTTATGTCAGCTACCTCCTAAAATTGGGAAAAGTGCCATGGGAAATAGATAAAAACAAGAAGTAGGGGATTCTAGATAGTCGAAATATAAAATAGGAACAAATAGCTAAGATAGAAGAGTTAAGACCCCTGATCCCCTAAGTGGTCAGGTCTCAGAAGAAGAAGAGCATTTTCTTTATCTACGAGATTCAAATGGAAGTGACGCAGGCGTTGTGAGATCAGAAATAAAGGAGCTGACCGAAGCAGGGATCGATTGGAGAGCGAATTGGTAAAAAAAAAGATTAATTGTAATATAAAGGACAAAAATGTATGGTAATTATATAAGGTCAATCCTACTTTGTTCGCCAGAAAAACAAAGCAAATGGAAAGGATATTGATAAGGTTCGATTTTTAAAGTTAAGATTCGTGGCTGGATTAAGGTGAGAAACTCAGAACAAACTAGGAACAGGAAATATGATTTCACGAAGCTGGATAAAAAGGTTCGGAATTCAAAAATATAGATGGTTTAAACTTCTCATAAGAATGGAAGAGGATTCATTAATCAGAGGAACATTGAATATAAGAGTAGCACCACAAAGGAATGAGCTGACGTAGTAGCATTTATGACCTCAAATATTCTTCATGAAGGTTTTGAATAAAAATCCTTTGTTATCATCATATAATGGAGTCATAATTAAAAATAACGCATAATACCTAATTAAACACATAACTTGAAAAGTATTTTGAGAGTGCAGACCTCCGCTACGGCTACTAAACCAGCTTGCCTTAAGGTTAATTCGGTCGACCTTTTGCTCAGCCTTGACCTTGATCTTTGACCTAGGACTTCCAAAATTAAATTACTTCCAGGTCCCAAACCTAATCAATTCCTGAAAGTTTCACGACTCTAATAGTAAAATTGGGGATAGGAGGTTGATCACAAACAAACAGACAAACGGGCGAAACCCTAACCTCCTCTTCTACTGGAATACTATATATATATATATATATATATATATATATATATATATATATATATATATATATATATATATATATATATATATATATATATTGCCGTTAAAGAATAAAAGGAAAACAGCTGGTCTTAAAGAATAAAAAGAAAACAGCTGGTCTTAAAGAATAAAAAGAAAACAGCTGGTCTTAATTCAGCTTATGTATAAAAAAGTTGTCTGGTGGAAGTGGGGGGTTTTAGCACGGAGACGGGAAAAAGAGAAAATACAAAATCAGCTTTTATGGTAAACGAATTTTTCTTCCCGTTGTTATTTTCTTCATTGTTTGATAATTTATTTGATTTAGACGGGAAGTTCAAACCTTTTGAAATAAGTAGATGGAAAAAGCGGTGCTGGTGTAAGTATACAAAAATATGATTCAAGTAAAATAGTCTTTTTAGTGGTGCGTGTTTTTTTTTTTCTTTTTGCTTTCATTAATTTGTAAATTTTCTTAGCGTTTCTATTGCAATATTTTTGCGTCTCTCAAGAAGATATCTTGCCCAGTCTAACTAGAGAAATCTAATTCAATTGATAATATAATAGTATCCTTATCAATTAAAAAATACATCTCTCTCTCTCTCTCTCTCTCTCTCTCTCTCTCTCTCTCTCTCTCTCTCTCTCAATAGCAAACATTCACGTGTTGCAAAATAACATAATGACATCCTTATACGGCTATGCGCTATGAATCTCATTCAGAATATTTAATAAATCTCAAAAGTATAATTGAATAAATAGTATGTTTACATCTATATCTACAGGTTGAAATGTCTGATGATTGAATGTAACTTCCCAACGGAAATATTTCTGTTAGTTTTTCTTTCATTCTCTGTACCTAATGTAACCTGAAGGCTTTTTTTTTTTTTCAAACTCAAAAGCATTCTAGAAATGTACTCTTTTAGAAATTACCAGAAAACCTCGAGGACATTAACATTTCATTTGTTTCGTTGTCTAAAAGGTTTAAATTCACAGTTCAACATTTCTGATTTTGATGTCGTTTGGTAACATCTATATTTCTTATTATTAAGTATGTATTCGTACAATTAGTTTATATGGGACTCTTTCTGCTTCTCTTTTCCTCTGGGATGCCTTTTCTTGTTTTTAGATGTTAGAAGTTCATCAATCAGTTCGTAACTAAACTTCTTCACAATTTTTTTTCCTCCTCCTCTGGTCTGGCCTTCTAAAGATCAATATGTCGCCTCTTGATTAAAAGGTTGGATTAACTCTCAACATTCTCATTTTTTTACGAAGAGAAAAGAAACTTTTAGCCTCTTAACTTCCGAAATGGAATCTTCATCTTTAGAAAGTAAAAATAGAAATGACATAAGAGGAGTAAGCCACATTAGATTTTTCCATTATATTTCTTCTTTCTATTCTTTCGTTGTGATTGAGTTTATTTGCAATTTCAGACTCAATGTGTCCTTTCTTCTTTGAAGTTCGATATTTAAATGGACCATATGCAACAGCAGTTTTAATTCCTTGTATGAAAAGTCTCATAGACATAAACTCGTACAAAAAGAAGAATATATTGTAGACTTTTCTAGTTTTCTTAAAATCAGAAAAACAACATTACAATATTTCACTTTGTTATAATTTGAACTTATTCATTTAATCAAATCCTAGATATTATCCAAAAATAGCCACATGATCATTATCATTGTCTTTGCTTATTAACATAGTTTTATTCACAAGCTCTCTTCACCAATTGTATGTAATAAACAGATCAACCTCTGGCGTAACTGAGAGATAACTGCCAGTTTAATATTCAGTCCGTGCTTTGTTAACGAATATCTGACATTTATTGTTAAGATCTCTCTCTCTCTCTCTCTCTCTCTCTCTCTCTCTCTCTCTCTCTCTCTCTCTCTCTCTCTCTCTCGCTTTGGTTTTGATTATAGATTATAGATTTTATTACGCGAGCATTTACGAGCATTTATAAACATGAAAGACACTGCCTAACTAAATCTAAACAACGATAGTAAGCAGTGTATATAGAAAGTCTAAAGCTTTGTAAATATTTCGATCAGTCAAAAGAATTTCCCTCTCATTCATACTAAAATATCCTATGAAAATGTATATCTGTAGCCATAAATGTGTATGAAATTGTCCTCCTAACAGAGCACACTGCTAATAAGACCTGCATAATATTTCCACAATTAAATTAATAAATCACAAAATTATCTTACGATTACAGTATACCATTACTCTCTGCATATGCTGGAAAATCCTCATATTACATTAGTAATGATGTTATGTTCATTTAAATAATCCGAGCAGGTCCGTCAAATGCTAATGGGAGAGACCCTGCGTATAACTTGGTTAGCTTGAGTGGATATAAACATCTTAGTTTAAAAAAAAAAGGATACCAAGCTAGAAGTTAATACATTTATTGGATATGCTGAAATTTATGTATTTTATCACTGATTATGATTAACTACGAATTGATCACATTTGCTCCACCACATGCAAATATTACAAGGACACAGGCAGACTATATATATATATATATATATATATATATATATATATATATATATATATATATATATATATATATATGTGTGTGTGTGTGTGTGTGTGTGTATGTGTGTGTGTGTGTGTGTTATCATTACAATATATCCTAGACTGCAACCTTATTTGGAAAGCAGAATGCTGGATAGCCAGGGCCCTCTTAATAGAAATAGCCCAGCCCAGAAAAAAAAAAAACTTTCAATCAGGAGTAAACTCGATATAAAAATAAGAAAATGATAGATAAGTTGCTGATAAAATATGACACGAAATTTATTGTCAAAATATTTGTGTCAATGTTGAACTTCTGAATTTCTGTAGATTCAACAGTTTTTGTTTTCTTTCTATATAAAGCTTCTTTAAAGATTTGGTTGCAGCCAGTATGAAACATCTAAATACTGTGTAACTGCGACCCTTACGAATGAAAGGGATACATATTCGATTTAACTGCATACCTTGGATGGAATCGTCGGCGATTAAGAACAAATGATAGTACAATATATTGATATCCACACTAAAGATAAAAACTAACTACTTAACCATAAGACTTAGCTCTTGAAGACATGACTGGAGAACACTATTGAAAACACAACACAAATAATTTAAAACATTTATCCAGGATCGACTGGCTTTCCTACAGCTTGAAAAATATACAGTACTCAATATAATGATTTCGTTTCCATCTGAGGAATAAAAATAACCGATATATTTCACAAATCCAATTTTCTATCGAGAATATTCCGCAGAATAATATCTGGCCACCATGAAGTAAAAGAACATATTGTCAATAGGACGATCCACTTTCCTTGACCTACTAGCAATCTTACTTTTAGTTTGTTGGGGATTAATTTCATTCCTAGTAATTGTCATAATGAACTAATTCTAGAAGGACCTCTGTAAAGAGACTCAACGACCACTGGTTTGCCCTCAAAGGAACAGGAATGGTGCAAGAAACTCACCTTCATCGGTATGCTGTAGACATACAATCTTGTTTTTAAGGCCAACCGATGTACCATGAGTATGTGATTTGAAAAAATTCTTCCCTGAAAATCAGTGGAAATTATATTTTTATAGTCCCTATAGTGTTCATCAACGACGACTCAATGATAATAAAAAGAAATTTTGGTACAACTCTAACATACACCAATATTATACATACATACATACACATATATATATATATATATATATATATATATATATATATATATATATATATATATATATATATATATATATATATATATATATATATATATATATATATATATATATATATATATATATATATACTGTATACATATATATATATATATATATATATATATATATATATATATATATATATATATATATATACTGTATACATATATATATATATATATATATATATATATATATATATATATATATATACTGTATACATATATATATATATATATATATATATATATATATATATATATATATATATAGTATATATATATATATATATATATATATATATATATATATATATATATATATATATATATATATATATATATATATATACCGTATTTCCCGTGTGATAAGACGCTACAAGTGGTAAGACGCACCCTCAAATTAGCAAGGCAGTTTTAGAAAAAAAAATGAGGATTTTAAAAACTTCTTAGCAGAAATCCATGGTCAGCGACTCTAGCGTGACTACTGTCTGGCACAGTAACTTTTCTTATTTTGGGTGTATTATGAAATGTTCAAGTTAATATTTATTAGCTATATGCCGATTATCCCAATTCTATTATATATTCTTATAAGAAGCAACTAAACCAGTCGTAGTATCCATTACAACTACACGTTTACTCAATAGTGCTTGGTGTTTCAAGTGTTGTTTACATGAAAGCAGCGTTGCCAAAGGTTCTTTATAAAAATTTGGTAAAGATGTAAAATTCTAGTGAGTTCCAAAATTCCTCATATACCCTATAATTATTCACACAAAAAGTAGTTATTGATTATAGGAATCTATAAATTCTTTTAGGTGGAATACTTTTGCTACTGTTTATGTGATTCTGGGTCTAGTTACTTTTCTGCTAACTTGGTAATATTGCACTCAACTAACAGAAGATTTTGCCAAGGACGTATTCAGCAACTGTCCGTTTGTATTATTTTGGAACTCAGGCAGCAAAGTCATTATCAATATATTGCTTTATTACAAAATAACAAAATATGAGAAAATAGCTATATACTGAATAAACCACAATGTCATAGTGTCTTCTGCTACGAGACCACTAGTTGGCATGTTTACTTGTGGAAGGGGGTTAACGAGTCATCAGCTGATTACCAAAATAAACAAATCATTTGCTAGTGTACTTCATTAAATGAAGTGCAATATAAAAATCAACGCATTTATATTATATGAATGATAATTGTAGGTTTATATTTTATCTCTCGTGGCTTTGAGAGCCTGTAAGTCAATAGTTTGGTGTCTGAGGTGTGTCAAACGCCCCAATACAACTTTTTCTTAGTGTTAAGACGCAGGGTGATTTTGGGGGTAATTTTTCGTGAAAAAAGGTGCGTCTTATGACACGGGAAATACGGTATATATATATATATATATATATATATATATATATATATATATATATATATATATATATATATATATATATATATATATACAGGTAGTTGGCGACTTACGATGGAGATTGGGGACCGAGACGCGTCGTAAGTAGATTTCGACGTATGTCAAACTTAAAAAGTGAAGTTTCCATAGATTTATTATGATGCATCATGATTCGGCAATCATCTAACCCATATTTTATCAATATTTTCTTACTGTATATCATTATTTCATTTTCTTGTTTAGTAGGATATCATAATGGTTTATTAAATAATTTCTGTACTCTATTTTTTAATTTTGGAAGAATTTTGAACATCAAGAATTATTTAATATTTTGTTTTCCTCTGGTTATGATCAGCTGGTCTGAAGGTCTCGCTACTGTATCGAAACATTGCACACATACGAATGACGTAATATAATTTCTTAATTCATTCGAAATCTCTTCATGATGAATATTACATCAGTACCAATATGTTGCAGGATATCAAAGTTAGCATAGTTTACAGCTATTACTATTACCATGCGAATACGTTGTCACTCTTTCTCTGTGCAAGTGTGTGTGTATCTGTGACAGCGCTGGCCCTAAGGGTAGTTCATTTTTAAAACTTAATACAGTATCTAATTTTGAAAAAAAATCACTTTATTGCCCGCTCGCTTTCCACCGGTTATATGACGTCACCAGACATATGATATGAACTCAACAGATATGAAAACCTTTCTTAATGTATTTTTTATTACTGAAAATTGATACAGTATGTCAACAATAAAAGAATATACTAGCTTACCACGACAAAACAGCTCAATTTCATAAAAGAAAATGGATCATTTCCAAGGAAAATATTTCCTATTAGTGTCCTCTTTCAGACATTCTTTTGACGTCATCACATTGAAATAAAAAAAAAAAAACGTTGTAAAGTCGAACAGTCATAATTAGAACGGGCAGTGGCAATGTACACTTTTTCTATCCCTAGGGGTTAGAACCCTTTTGTCCGAGTTGCCTTGATAAAGGAAACTCTTTATATTTAATACTGAGGGGAGGTTACAGCAATTGCTTGCAGGGGATACACAAGTATGTGTCTCCCACTATTCCTTTCTAGCTTCCTATCCTAAGCTATAATAATTAATAGAGGACTATTACATATTGCTTATCAGGTGAGATAATCAATAGTATACTCATTCTGCTTTCCTTTCTTTACAGGAGGAACCACAGATGAAATGTGTTGCAGTCTTCTGCAATATTAAGAGTAAGTACTTTTACGGTCATAATGCATGCAGGTTTCATCCCCCCTGCAATATTATTTCCGAAACCCTGCAATATTGGGACCCCCAAGTTTGCAATATCTGTCAGACATTAGTGACCGAAGGTTTTGATAATCCCAAGTCAATAGAGTCTAAGGATCAGGGGCGTAAGAAACTACGCAATTGGGTAAGAGGGTTCCAGAAGATCTCTCCAGGACTATACCTACCTAATGATAGGATGCGTACCTTACTATTCCCGAAAGCAAGTACGGAAATAGTGGTGCCCCAGGCACGATTCGCACCTCCCTGCGTCCAGCTAGCCTTCGGGACGGAGGGCAGGAAGGTACCCCAGGAAGAAGTTGAAAATGTCGTGTCGGAAATGCTTCCGTCTGTGCCGGCTCTGGAGCCGTCAACCTCGACATATTCACCTTCTACCCCTCTATTAGACAAAATGGACCAGTTACTGGCCCATCTTACGGGTCTAATGGAAAACTTTCACAAACAAGGCAAAACGGAGGAGGCGAAACTAAAGATAGAGCTTTGTGAAGCTCCACTTGTTGCCCCCCAAGGGTCATACAAGCGACCCAGAGACCAAGACCTCCCGACATGCTCCAAAACCAATCCCTGGGGGTACGCGGAGCTTATGCCAATTTTAGATGGCAAACTCTACATCTCGGAGAAGATGGGAGCTGTTCCTTTAGACGAAATCCAGTTTTGGCCAAGCTTTAACGTTTTCCCTAGTTGCTTCATTCGACTGAATGGAACTGAAGGAAGTCATGATTCTCGACCATGATAAGGCACAGGCTATCTTGTCAAGTAGCCTGAGAAAGGCGGGTTACTCGGTGTCGAAAGGATTCGCACTAAGTAAGAGATACCCTACCTTTCTTGCTCCTGCTTCAATGGCATTCCCCTTTACGTGGAAGGCATGTAAATCTGTTGCCAAGGCAGTGGAGGCAGGCAAACCATATCCTGCACCTGAGGAGTGCAAGCCTCTGTCACTAGCTTTACCCATGCAGGAGAAGGATAAGAAGGTAGTCCACTTAACCTTTTCAGAAGGGAAAGTAGACGCGGACGTCGCTGGACGAAAGTTTAGCGAAAATCTCCCTAAACTTTCTGAGTTTCTTTTGTACAAAGAACAAGACACAAAGGAGAGACTTGCAGCCTTCCTATCCCTACAGAACTGCATAGAGTTGTGTTCAGCTCATCAAAGTACCCCAGACATGCTCATGTTCTTGGCCAAAATGCATATGCCACCTTGGTAAAAGATCTATATGCCTTTATGAAGGCTAGGAGAGCCTGTAGGGAGTTCGTGTTCGCTGCCGCAACAGTGAAAGATTAACCGAGGAAGCTGATATCTTCCAACATCTGGGGAAGAGACCTCTTTCCAAACGAGGTAGTCAAAGAGGTGATTGAGAAAGCCACCACGGAGAATACGAGACTTCTCCAGAAGTGGGGCATCTCTTCAAAGAGAAAGTCTTCCACGGATGTGGGTCCCCAACCTAAAAGGAAGACGGAAAAGTCTAGATTTTCACCTGGGTCTGTTCAACAACATCCCACAGTTTCTATGACCGCGGTGCCTCAGGCAGGCGATCGAGGAGGTAAACCTTCTGATCAGGCGAAGCAAAGAGACCCTTCTGGTAGGAGGGAGGTTCCTTCAGGATCGCTGGACTGTCGATCCTTGGGGCCAAGGCCTAATCAAGATTGGACTAGGATGGAAAATAGACATACCTCCACCATCATTTCCTCAACTCTTCCTACACTCCAACCCCGTTCTAGAAGAGTATACCTTAGAGTTCTAGAGCATACAGGTGGTAAGGAAAGAAAAGTCCATCGAATTCCAGGGAAGACTGTTTGGTGTTCACAAAAAGGACTCAAGAAAACTCAGTCATTAAAATAAAACAGCAAGTTCATGATGTTAATCCCTCTGAACATAAGGACCCTATTTCAAAAAGGGGCGTTCTCAGTCTTGGTAGACCTGAAACATGCCTATTGGCAGCTTCCAGTCAGTCGCCCCCTCTCCTCCTACCTAGGATTCAAGTTACAGAGGATAGCGTATGTCCTAAGAGCCAAACTTGTCAGACTAAACATAGTCCTAAGTATCTTCACATAATTGGCGGACGCAGTCATGTAATAACCATGCCTAGAAACAGTTCAGGTAACAAAGTACCTGGACGAAAGGCTGGTGCGGGCAGCACCCGAATCGGCTGGTCTGCGAGCATCCAAAGAAGTTATCCAGTTCCTGGAGCATCGGGGATGCAAAATCAGCTTCAAGAAGTCTCGATTCTCTCCAGCTCAAAAGCTTCAATTGTTAAAAACTATTGGAACCTGAGGTCACACTGGCTCTCCTTTCCCTTAGGGATATAAAATGAGATCGCAGGGTCGGTCAAGAGACTACGGTAATCAGTCAGCATTCCAAGATGCTAACAGAAAAGAGTTCTGAACTCTCTCCAGTTCGCTGTAGTGACAGACCCAGTGCTAAGAGCACAGCTGAAAGATGCGTAAAGAGTCTGAAGAAGATACGCATCAAACGCTCGAAGAGATCTAAAAGCCTATTGAGGACCGTGCCCTTGCAACTACCTCGACTATCGAAGATCATCCGCATGGATGCCTAGTCAGAATAATTGGGGTGTTCACTCCCATCAGAGGAAAATACAAGGGACTTGGTCATTTCTACCAAAGGCCATGGTAGTCCTGTTGAGGTTGGGGAAACTCTCCACGCAGATCAGGCCTCCTTAGGCTGATCTGGGACATCAAAGCAATAATGAGACGTCTGAACCAACAAGACTCGAGATTGTCCCATATAGTCTAGGTGATGTTAGCCATCCCTTACCTAAAAGGATGGCACCTATCAGCAGTTCATGTACAATCGATCCGTAATGTGACAGCTGATGCTATACTCAGGCTCAAACCGATAGAGTCAGAATGGCCCACAGATGCAGACCTATTCTCTCCCAGATGGGAACAAGTCCCCAAGCTGCAGATAGATCTCTTCGTGACGAGCGTCATCAACAAACTACCTCGATATGTAGCCCCATACGAGGATCCTCTAGAGGAGATAACGGACACCACATCTCTTGTATGGAAGGGATGGACTCAGGAATTCCTGTTCCTTCCATCCAATCTCCTGCTGAAGGTCCTCAACACGCTGAGATCCTTCCAGGGAGGGGCCGCTCTGGTGGTTCCTAAATAGTCCAAGAGAAACTGGTTCCCTCTAGTGAAGGAACTGAGGCTGAGGCTGTCCCTTGTACTAAACCCAGCACTGTCTCAGAGGGTTCAGAAGTTAATTGCCTTCGATTCATCACAGAGAGCCCAAACACTTCATTTCATGATTTTCTCGCCCTAGCGGTTAGGAAAAGATTTGGGATCTCAGCAGGCAATATAGAATTCTTAGAAGAATACAAGTCTAAGTCAACTAGAAGACAATATGCATCATCTTGGAAAAAGTGGGTTGCTTTTGTAAAAGCAATAGGACCGAAAGAAATTTCAACGAACTTCTGTCTGTCCTTCCTTGTCCACCTTCAAAATCAAGGTCTGGCCGCTAACACGATAACTACGTACAAGTCAGCCATGACTATACCTCTTCTATATGCCTTTCAAGTGAATCTGGCAAATGAAATCTTCAATAAGATTCTGAAGGCATGCGCAAGGCTTAGGCCTGCAGCACCTCCGAAGCCCATCTCATGGTCTTTGGACAAGGTCCTCCATTATGCCTCATCTATGAACAATGAGGAT
>NC_090727.1:181760396-181767896 GCF_036898095.1 Palaemon carinicauda | reverse complement strand
TAATGGACCTAATTCCAAAAAAGCAAATCGATAAGATGTCAAAGGATATAGGAAAAAATAATATCACTTATTTTGGCAAAGTAGCTTGAAATACTACCGCTAAAGAGATACTAGGTCATTTGACTGGCCAGACAATACTACCTTGGAACCCTCTCTCTGGGTACGGTTCATTTTCTTTTGGCCTACACACACACACCGAAGAGTCTGGAGTATTCTTTCCACATTCTCCTCTGACCTCATACACATGACAACACTGAGATTACCAAACAATTTTTCTTCACCCAAGGAGTTAACAACTGCACTGTAATTGTTCAGAGGCCACTTTTCTATCGGTAAGGGTAGAAAAGACTTTACTTGTGGTAAGCAGCTCTTAGGACACTCCAAAATCAAACCATTGTTCTCTAAGTCATGGGTAATGCCATAGCCTCTGTACCATGGTCTTCCACTTCCACTGCCTTGGGTTAGAGCTCTCTTGCTTGAGGGTACACTCGGGCACAATACTCTATCTTATTTTGGTATATTTTTATAGTTTATATAGGAAATATTTATTATAATGTTACTGTACCTAAAATATTCTATTGTTCCTTGTTTCGTTTTCTCACTGGGCTATTTTTCCTGTTGGAGCCCCTGGCGTATAGCATCCTAGTTTTCCAAGTAGTGTTGTAGCTTAGCAAGTAAAAATAATAATAATGATAATGATAATAATAATAATAATAATAATAATAATAATAATAATAATAATAATAATTAACGCTATACTCTAACAGAGAGATGTAAATTATCTGAAAATAAATATTTTCTTTGTAGCTTACGGTACTATGTACTTGCAGATATATTGATTGTAAATTGTTTTATTAAATTATACTTTATTGTTCTGTTAAAATCGTAAAAAAAAAAAAAATACGAAGAAATCACATATAAAAATAATATACTGTTTTAACACAAGTTTAATATATTTTCAAACATATGATTGCTGATTTATTCCCAAAGTTTTGTGAAGAGTCACGTTGTGGTAATTAGATCAAAATAAATAATTATTATAATAATCATTTCGATCATTATTATTACTATTTTCATGATTGATGATGATTATATTATCAGTAGCTTATCATTACCAAAACTATTATTATTATTCGTAAAATAGGTAAATCTATTTCTATTATCAATAATAATTGCTATCAGGATGATGTTGATGCTGATCATAACAGAAGTAAAGACGCCTTTATTATTATTATTATTATTATTATTATTATTATTATTATTATTATTATTATTATTATTATTATTATACACTAGACCTCACATCCAGCTAAAGCTTACTCAGGAAGATGAATAATCCTCAGAGGAAAAAGGAAAGGAGAAAGAAGCGAGCGGCATCCTTTGATGTGGGATCATTAAAACGTTTTCTGGCTCTAATGGAAAAGAAAGAAAGAAAGAATGTAGGTACTTTGAAGACTCTGGGACGGAGACACCGGACGGAAAAAGCTGGATGGATAAAGTGATGCAACTTGAATTATATAATTTGAATACTACAAAATGGAAAAGAAAAATTAACTGTGATAAAATTAAATAAAATACATCAGGTAGTGTTGAATAGGACTGTTTTCTCCCATTACTAATATTCATTTTGTTTCGGGGTGAATAGAATTGCCTTGACGAGTTTTCAAAGATTCATTAAAGTTTTTGTGCTTTAGCCCACGTTAAATCTACCTCTTATATTTCATTATTAAGTAATGTGATGATGCAGTTCGCTATGAAATAAAAATCCTTTTTATTTAAAAAAGAAATTGGGTAGTTTGTAGCGCTACGGCCAAGCGTCCTAATTTGCTTATTATCGCTCCGACTGTTATCTTGTATAGAATAAAAACGTTTGGAAATGGTCTACGGATCTTAAATATGTGCTTAAACGCACACTTTTATGTTTTTTGCCGAAAACCCTAAATTACCTGAAAATTTGTGGCTCGAGTTCTTACTCCGGCCACGAATCTTCTCGCTCCCGTAGTAGGTAAAGGGGAGGGGGGGGGGGGGTCCGGGGGGGGGGGGAAGCCCCCCTGGGTAAGGATACGGCTTTCAGCATAGGTTAGGTGGGTTTTTTAAGTTAACTTCTCCCGCCAAAATCGTTTTTAGAACGACAGCCACAGTTCAGAATATTCCAGTTTTCTACAAACTCGATTTTAGCATTACGGCCACAGTCCACCCCACTTTATAATATTCCCATTTTCTATGAATGAAAACGGATCTGGCCGTCACCCTACAAAGGCTCCAAGAAATTTTGCGTCAAAATCCAAATTTTTACGAGGAGACATATTGTGTCCTTACATAAATAAACCTTCAGTAAAAATTATATCCTACCAAAAATTATAGAAATCCATGTCGTCAAACTATGTTCACTAACTAAAAAAAAAAATACATCAGGATAAATAGTTTCAAATGATAAATATTAATAAAATAGATTCAATGTTCCAGAATGATATAAACAGGTAGAAAACAAAGTAGTCTGCGACTTACCTTAAACCAAAATAATTTCTTATCCTATTTAGGGGAAGTTTTTCTGAAGAGCATTTGCCTGAAATTAAATAAAAAAAATTATAATTTTACATTTTACTGGGTATATTAAGCCATATTATGCTATTTTACTGTCCTTTCTACAAATCTACATACTTAACTTTATTCTTTATTTTTCTTATGACTTCTCTATATACTATTGTAGCCATATTGGTACTAAGAGAAGTGTTCCTTATCAAAAAAAAAAAAAAAAAAAAAAAAAAAATGTTGCCTTGGTAACTAAAATGTGAGACTTTTGTGTACTGTGTCAAGTACTGATTTTCCGTCATGGACAAACACTAGTTTTTTTTTCCTCCGGTGACAACTACTAGGAAATATTTTCACCTATAACAGATTTTACCCTTAAATTAAGAAGAAATGATGATGCGCTTGGGAGTCTTAGAATTTGAAGATGACAAAAGGCAATAACTATAACCATATAAAATTTATCCAACTGGGCTATTTAATTACACTTAATCTTTTGATATCTTCAGTATATGACACTTCTACCTTTCTTTGTTGGCCATTTCTATATGTCTCATTAAAAAGAAGAGCAAAACATGATAAGTTGTCGTAGATCTAATTGCAATATCTACAAAAAATGATCGAGGATATCATAAATGTCTTAGACTTGCTAAAAAATCGTTGTGGTGTTTCCACTGCCTAAGATAATATTCTGATGTCTAATAAAGAAAGTCTAATAGCATGGATTTGAGGCGTTAGAAAATACCAACGAGATTTTGGTATCTTGGAATTAAAAAATAGATACATAAAAACATACATTTTTCTTCATCAAACGAAGTGCGTTTCCTTTGAAGGGGATGCCGCCAGAGGAGTTCAGCAAAAGATGCTATTATATATTTATAGATAGGTAGGCTTAGATGATAGTCTCGGATCGTAGTCTCAAGAAATTTCTAGCCTGAACACTGAATTACAAATGAAAACGTATTTATTTCAAAATGATCAAAAACCTTTGTCATTACCTTGGATAAAATCATATAAGAATGAAAGAAATAACAAAACGATAATGAAAAGTTTTTTTTAAGGGGAAATATGTTATAAATTAAGAAAGAAAGTGTATAAACCGATGTATTTTTCCTGCATGGAATGTATGTAAAAACCACAAAAGCTATGTCAGTTTCCTTTCGTTTCTAAAAACTTTTTCCGGTTGACGTTTGAAAGAAAACCTAGAAAATAAAGGAAATGGAGATTAATTTCATAGATATTGGATAATACCCTGCAAGTTCAAGGATGGCTATACTGTATAAGGTGATACTGCTAATGGTTTATTCCATATACATAACATTCTGAGGTGTTGAAACCATCTCACCTATGTTCGGTAACTTGATTTCCAACCGTTAATTGCATACATTAACTTCCTCGTATCTGCTGGTATTTTCCATTCATACCCAATTACTTGGAGTTAGTATTATCTTTATTGTGGTAATAGCATTTCTTACAAGGTTCTAACTTCCAATCAAAATCAATCGGAAAAATTTTCACTAGAGTAAAAACAAACATCAGGTCGAATTATAACAATTTAAAAAGGATGACTTAAGGTTACCATCACACCTAACTACCAAATTATAAATTACAAATTATAAATAATCCATTTGGATTGATTTTGAGATTCCATTCCAATAAACTTTCGATTAAAGTCGTTCATCGTTAGTTCAGATAACCGAAATTTATTATTCGTTCATTTATTCCATTTGAATCCGATTTCAACACATCACATGACACAAGTCTCATAATGGGTTAACCGTATCTGAAGTGTTCGAAGAGGTTAGATCTCTAGTGAGGTGTTGAGGATTACTGCTGGAGTAACCGAGGCAACATCTGATTCTAAGACTCACAAGCAGACGTTGCGAAGTGAAGTTTGTTCTTGGATTAATTGTAAATCTGAATAAAGCTCTCTCTAACATACATAAATATATTTTTCAATAACGCTCCACGCCTCTCACTCACTCTATTTTTATTATCCTTATTAAATCCTGAACAACAGCTCCTACGCTCAAACCTTTCCCCCACCTCTCTCTCTCTCTCTCTCTCTCTCTCTCTCTCTCTCTCTCTCTCTCTCTCTCTCTCTCTCTCTCTCTCTCTCTCTCTCTCTCTCTCTCTCATAAAGCTTCACTTCTCATTTTCCTTCGCAGCACAATAATCTTAGTGATTCCAGAGCATCATATCCGGATATGGACAATTCGCCGCCCACAGTTTGCCACAAGCAATTAGCTGTCAAAGACAGTTGCCCCCCAACTATTTTCCGCTACGGACGGGGAACTTTTATTACTATAAGATATTATTACTATTAGCCCCTTCCTTTAAAATCGCTAATTTTAGTTTTAAAAATAAAAATTGCAAATTACTAGTATTAACTATGTTATTTTTTTTAGTTTTTTGAATAAAAAAACTTCTGTACCCATTCATGTCTTATAAAGGCTTCCATTGTTCACTCACTCGTATTAATAGAAGAAGGAAGAGAGAAGTTCACATATAATATAATGGCTTTATATATGTATTTGATCACTGTTCAAAGATCAACGAAACAGTTAAATTTTGGAGATGTGAACAAAGAGGCCGCTGTAATAGAAGAAACCACACAAAAGTAATACAGTAATGAAAGATGTATTGTGATAAATTAATGTAATTCTGATGTATCTCAGTCAGTACAAGCCTCCTTGCCCCATGCAAGTAGCATGAAGAGGTCAATATGACGAGAAAGAAATGAGATCAGTGCCGCTCCACTTTGCCCAACATACCTTGAGCATTTGTTCATTCCAAATAGATGCAGAGTGTATGAGCCTATGAGTGGGAGAGACGAGAATTTCCTGTTAGCGGACCAAGACAAGGGAGGATTTTCATCTTTGGCAGAGAGTCTTGGCTGCAGCATCTTGTATCACTCAGTTGGTTTATGGATGGCACTTTTAATATAGCACCGCAATTGTTTCATCAAGTATTCTGCATATTAGCTAAAAAGCATGTTGGAGTACATCCTCTTTGTTATGCACTTCTGCCAAAAAGGAGCGTGCTACGTATGTAAAAATGTTTGAAATGCCTATGTCTTTAGTGCCCAACATAAATCCCCATTGTATTCATTGCAATTTTGAGCAAGCAGTGATCAATGCACACAGAGAATGTTTCCCAGAAGCTACAGCCAAAGGATGCTTCTTTCATCTAGTGCAGAGCATGCAAAGACAACTAGCATTAAGCGGGCTTGGACAACGATACAATACCGATGATGAATTTGCAACATATACAAAAATGGCCTGTAGGTCCAGGGATTTCTCGTAAAATATTTTATTGACCGTCTGCCACCTGAGCATTTATCAGCCAGAATTTGCTTCCACTCTGTACCATCCTAAGCAACAATATCTTCCAAAATTCACTCTTCTGTTTCTTCATTTGTAATGAAATGAACAGTTGAACTAGCATTAGGCTCTGCAACTGCTGCCAAATGTATGAATGTTGCATTCATACAAGGATAATGAAAACGAGGAGAGAAAGTATGTAGTCATTCGATGAATATCAGTAAAATAACAAATGCTATGTTTCTTGAAAATTGCCATTAGAAAATTTACTTGTTGCATTCATACAAGGATAATGAAAACGAGGAGAGAAAGTATGTAGTCATTCGATGAATATCAGTAAAATAACAAATGCTATGTTTCTTGAAAATTGCCATTAGAAAATTGACTTGATTCACAAGGAAATGGGTTTAAAAAATTAGAAAATAATGAAAGGTAACATTTGTTAGCTCGTAATAAAGCAAGAATCATCTTATAATCTTCAACATATGATGTAAAATTATTAGAAAACGGGATTCATATGATTTAAGAAGAGTTTCACAGAAAGGAGTCAAAATGACTCCCTTGGGCATCCATGACAACATCTGAAAAAATTATATCTAAAGTAATCCGTTGAACCTTTCTACGCTTGTAGGATGTAATACACTCAAAATCAATAAAAGTCACGAAAGGATTCTTAAAAATATATGGAAGAACCGAGCCGGGAGCTATTTGAATAGTAGCAAGGAGTCAAAATGACTCCATCGGGCATTCTAGTGTTAAATGGTTTAAATGTAAATGAATCAAAAACTAAATTCATATTTATTCGTACAAGGCAATATATATCACAAATCCCAATAGATACCGTTCTAAACTTTACGGCCATCAAATTGAAAGAAGTGTACACGTAAAAAATCTGGGCATTAATTTTGACCAATATATGCTTTTTGATGTACACGTATCTGAAATATGTAGAAAAGTATATGGAACCTTAATATATTCAAACAAAATTAAAGACAGACTAGATATTGACATGAGGGCGATGGTAGTTCAGTCTCTCGCACTGAGCATAATAAATTATTGTTTAAAGATTTTGGGAAGTACTACTAAACAACAATTACAACGGGTTCAAAAAGTACAAAACTTTGCGGCAAAAGTAGTTGATGGTAGGGTAAAAAAATATGATCATGCATCACCAATTTTACATAAATTGGAATGGTTAAATGTTGAAAGAAGGATTAAATTCGACAATTGTGTGGGAGTTTTTAAAGTTGTACGAAGTTTAATACCAACTTGGCTTTTTACGTTTATAACAGTTGGAGCTGGGAGGGGCAGACGAACGAGACAGAATAATGACCTTTATATATCGAGAACCAACACAGACTTGGGAAGTAGATGCTTTACGGTACGAGGACCAACGATGTGGAATACCCTACCTGAGTCATTGAAAACAACATCTAATATAGAAACTTTTAAAGCAAATCTCAGGATATATATGTTTTCTACAAGATTTTAGTTACAAATTTGTGGATTGGTTTTAATGTACTTGTGAATATCAGTTTTTGATGTTTTGTGGTGTCTACTGTAATTTTGCACACAGTATAGAATTTAAAGAGTTTTACTATTTTTAAGGTATTTTTTTTTTTTACTTTAAAGTCCTACTAATGCAAGT
>NC_090727.1:181742526-181754896 GCF_036898095.1 Palaemon carinicauda | reverse complement strand
GAACAAGAACAAGAAGAAGAAGAAGAAGAAAAACAAGAAGAAGAAGAAGAACAAGAACAAGAACAAGAAGAAGAAGAAGAAGAAGAAGAAGAAGAAGAAGAACAAGAAGAAGGAGAAGAACAAGAACAAGAAGAAGAAGTACAAGAAGAAGAACAAGAACAAGAACAAGAACAAGAAGGAGAAGAAGAAGAACAAGAAGAAGAAGAAGAAGAAGAAGAAGAAGAAGAAGAACAAGAACAAGAACAAGAACAAGAAGAAGAAGAACAAGAACAAGAAGAATAAGAACAAGAAGAAGAAGAAGAAGAAGAAGAAGAAGAAGAAGAACAAGAACAAGAAGAAGAAGAAGAAGAACAAGAACAAGAACAAGAAGAAGAAGGAGAAGAAGAACAAGAACAAGAACAAGAAGAAGAAGAAGAAGAACAAGAACAAGAACAAGAAAAACAAGAAGAAGAACAAGAACAAGAACAAGAACAAGAAGAAGCTTATGTCAGCTCGTTCAACATGAAAACATTCACTGCAAATTTGATATTCTGAAGTTCCACTGATTCAACTGCCTAATTAGGAAGATCATTCCCCAACTTGGTCATAGCTGGAAGGAAACTTCTAGAATACTGTGTAGTATTGAGCCTTATGATGGAGAAGGCATGACTGTTAGAATTATGAAAAATATTATGCAATGTCCATAAAGAATTAACTGGACGACAATGCCAAAAATTAATGTTTAGATCACAAATAAGATATTTAATAAACGACAAGTTTCTGTCCAACACTTAGATGAGAGTCAACAGCTAAAGATCGGGCAGAAAAACAATACTTTGTTTCAAATAAAAAAATTAAAACATTTATTCAGAACAGAATCATCACCAACAATCTTAAAAAACCTTCTCAGTAACCCACTTTTTTTTTTTGCATTTGAAGAAGAAATAATCGTAATGTGTTTCTCAAAAATAAATTTACAATCAAGTACACCTAAAATCTTAAAGGAGTCGTAAAGAGTTATAACGAAACACTATCAATGCTGAGATCTGGATGCTGAGGAGTCCCTGTTAAAAGTTCAACTTCATGGGATTAAACAACCCCAGATATACATTAAGGAGATGGAATTGATGCAAAGAGAGTAGCATCATCTGCATATGCAACGAAAGGTAATATGCCAAGAACACTACTCAGAGTAACACCAGATATCACATTCCTCTATTCGCTATAGTGCCCATCAACAACAACTCTTTGCCACCCATTACTTAGAAATTCAATATTAATGCTAAGAAAAGACCCACCCACTCCCAACTGTTTGGGGTTGAAAATAAGGGACTCGTGATTAATAAGGTGAAAGGCAGCACTAAAACAGATATAATAGATATAAACTATCGAAAAGCAGCGCTTGGCCAAAAAAACACTTAAAAATAGGACCAATTGCTTTAACAGTTATAAAACTATAGAATAGCCGCTTGCGCATCCAAACAATTCCATATTCAAATTGGGCATTTCAGAATATCTCGTGAGTTCGCAAGCTAGAAGCAACCTATCATCGGTTGTTTCCTCTGCTAGTTACTTTTGCCAAGATGTTCAGCCTGAAAATTTCCTGACTTGGAGATCTCTGGCTGTTTATTCAATTTTTCACAATTTGTTGAATTAGGATTTTAGTTTCAATGCAATTCAGATGCTTTAGAGCAGTGGATGATGTCACTGATGCATACGAAGAATTAACCGATGACGATAGTTAGCGACAGAAATTTGTGTCGTACTTTGAATAGACTTAAAATATAGAATCCGAAAGAGGAAGAGAAGCATGAAGGTGTCGTCTGTCTCCATTATTTCCAATTAATGTATGGATGCTTTAGAGAGGAATTTAGCTGGTATGACGAGAACTAATGATAGCCTCTAAGGTTTTCATGTGAGTGAGTGAGTGAGGACGTGTTGAAGAAGTGCTCTGTTGAAATATAACAATGGCAAGTTAAAAGTGAAAATCGTTAAATTGATAATTTCCAACATTATTAAGTTATATAAATTGGAATCAAAGTCATTGGAATACTAAATAGTGCAAAATTACAAATTAATAGTTGATTACAACTGGGACACAGGTAAGAGTTACCAATTATGGTTTTCCCGACTCATTTGGACTTAAACTGGAAAATCATTTGAAGAAGAAACAAATGATTTTTTACAGATAATGAAGAGTACCGTACATCAGTATATGATAGTGACAATATGGAGGAAGGTGCTTGTGGAAGAAATGATAAATCAGCGAATGGATCGTTGGACACCGTGGAATCTGATGACACTGAATTGTGCGGGTACTGCAAGACTGTCGCTGCCGATGAAGCAATTTGTTGTGATAGATGTCAAAAATGGTATCATTTTGAAAACGCATGTTCTGGATTAATAAAAAATTTATCACAAACCCACATAAAGCTATTGTGTAATAAACATATTTCATACAAGTGTAAGAATTGCACTGATAAGATCAATGAAAATGTAGCAAACATACAAAGAAAATTATTGGATGAAGTCGCAATGCCCCATCCTTTGGTTCCGGTCTTGATGAATAAAATGGAAGAAATGAAGGATAGTTTGACGGAAATGAGAAATAAAGTGCAAGAAACAAGAAATGAGATGCAAGAATTAAGAAATGAAATGAAAGAATTAAAAAATGAAAAGAAAAGGAATGAAGATGACATAGATAGGAAACATAAAACTGGTACATATGCTGAAAAGCTGAAATCAAAGAAAACATTGATCGTAAAATCAACTGATGAGGTTTCAGCAGTTAATAATAAGAAAACAATTATGACCAATATAAAAGCCCAAGTTGAAAGCACTGGTGAAACAAAAGATGGCCACCTGACCATAAAATTTGCTGATGAACAGAACCTGGAGCAGGCAAAATCAGAATTAGAACAAGGTAATGTAAACAAGATCACTGTTGCTGAAAAAGGAAAACTTATACCGAAGATAAAACTTACTAATGTACCAGAGGATGATGATGATATTATTTAAAGTCTGAAGCTTAAGAACCAGTGGCTAAAAAGACACATTGTAGAAAATGAAGATCTGACTATCATAATGCAAGAGAATTCAAGAATGGATAAACATAAACACTATATTATAAAATGTACACCTAAGATACGTAAAGCAATCTATGAAAATGGAGATAAACTTAGTACCACATATAGAATATGTAATGTTTATGACCATTACATGCCCTACCAGTGTTACAAATGCCAGGAATTTGGGCATAGTGCAGCGAGTTGCAATAATAAACAGTCGTGCCCTAAGTGCACAGGAGAACATAGAGCGGGTCATTGCAGTAGTGTTAAGTTAAATGCATAATTGTGTAAGAAAGAACTATGATGACACAAAACATAAATCCTATGATAGACTAAACTGCGAAGTTTATAAACAAGATATAACAAGAGCCAGAAATAATACTGACCATGGCTTCGATTAAGAAAATATCATGTAATCTAATAAATATACAATCCATTGGCAATAAAATTCATATCATTAAGGAAGTCATAAGTGATCAAGATGTGGATATTTGTTTATTAACTGAAACTTGGTTGAGTGGGAATGTGAGTGACAGATCGAAAATAAATGAAATGTCACCTAAATCTTATAACTTTTATCATGAACCAAGAGAAGACAAAAGAGGTGGTGGCATTGGAATCTTAATTAAGAAATCATATAAAGTTACAGTAAGAAATCATCTCATAGTAATTCATTTGAATATATGAATATTAAAATTTCATCTAGAAATGTAAATCTACAAATAGTCATACTCTATAGAACACCGAGCAAAAGCAAAAGAATGTTTCTAGATGAATTGAATAACTTACTAGATACATTGAATGACAATGGAAATATAGTTATATATGGTGATTTCAACCTACATCTTGATAACAGAGTAGACCCATAAGTTAACGAATTTAGAGAATTGATTGATAACCATGACCTTAAAAACATAGTGTCTGAACCAGCAGCTCAGTCTAATCATATACTAGATCTATTTATAGTAAATAAAAAAAAAAACACAATGTCATACTAAATATGGAGATTGAACCTGACAGCTCTATATCCCCTATGCATATGTTAATGTCTTTTGAAATAGATGTTAGAAAAATAATGCAATACAGAAGGAAATCCCATACAGAATTAAGACCAACTTTGATCCAAAAGAGTTCATTGAACAAATCCTAGAAGATATAGAAGATATAAAAGGGATAACACAAGTCTGTAACTGTGAAGAGAAGCACACCCTAGTACAGAGACAATCCTGTGTAAACTGCAATACTGATAGAAGTAAAATAATACTTGCTACTAATTATAATAATAGGTGCCCGGGAAAAAAATCACAATTAAAGAAAAATAGAATTGGTTTGATTATGAATTACATGAAGAAAAAAATAAAAAGAAAAATGGAGGGTAAATGGAAAAGAAATAAAAATAATGAAAGCTGGCAACATTACAAATCAGCTAGAAATCGCTACAATTACCTTATCTTAGTTTAAAAAAGGCCTATTATAAAAAAAGTGTGCGATGAAAATGACCCACGGAAAATACATAAGAACCTAAAGAAACTATTAGGTATAAAGACCAATTTAGTATTGCCTGACATAACTAATGATCCTAAATGCCTAGCAAATGATTTTATTGATTATTTTGAAGAAAAAATAAATCAAATCTGCTCCATTTTTTGCAACATCGGCACAACAGAACGAAGGAATACATCAGCAACAGGTGTAAGTAAGCTAAGGGTATTCAAAGAGTTAAGTCAGAGTGATTATATGAGAATAATAAAAAAGTAAAAAAAAACTACTGCAGAAATGACCCATTTCCAATTGACTTTGTAAAAGATGCTGAAAATTTCACCAGACTACAAGAGACCTACCGAAACATGGTAAATATGAGTCTAACAGGCGGTTTTCCCTTATTGTGAGGAAGTTGCATGTATCACGTTTGTCTAAAAAGGAAAGGGTGATATAGACAATTTAAGTTCATATAGGCCAATATCAAATCTGTCATATTTTTCGAAAATTATTGAAACTACTGTACATGAACAAACCTGGAAATATCTGAAACAATCTAATGCCATACCTGATGATCAATCTGCAAAGAGAGAAAATTACTCCACAGAAACAACAGTGTTAGCGATTAAAAATGACATAACAGAAATTATAACAAATGGCAAGTGTTGCATTCGTGATGCTGGATCTAAGTGCAGCATTTGATACTGTAGAACATACATATCTGATGGAAGACCTTAAAGCTGTGGGCATTGTAGAACGAGCATATGACTGGTTTGTGAGTTATCTTGAAGACCGCAAAGTTAAAGTAGTAATATCAGATGTTGAATCTGAGACAAGAAAACTAACAAAAGGGGTGCCTCAAGGTAGTGTACTGGGTCCTCTACAGTTTGAAATTTACACGATTGAACAGGAAAATATACTTGAAGCTCACAGAGTTAAGTTTGAAATATACGCTGATGATACACAATTCTATTTCCCAATAGCATCAGATGATGAAGCTAAAAGAAAGATACATGATATAATGAATGGCATTAAGGCTTGGATGTTAACAAAAAAGTTCAAGCTGTTCTGTTGTTCTGTTGAAGATTGCCTGGCCCTTTTGGCCAGACACGGGCTTTTGCAATCTTGTAGCCCGTAGGTATTTGGGTAGCGTACCAACCGTGTGTCACACAATTGTACATAATTCCTTTTGTATTTATTATGCTTATTCTTCGCTCTTCCCTCGCACTAAAACGAACATGAAAATTCATGTCTGCTTTTCTTCTCTGTAACATTGTCAATATTTAAACATGAAAATTCTTGTTGCTTTGAGATTTTGTATATAAGGGAGTGTGTTCTTTAATAAACAACTCAGTTGATTGCATCCTGCCTTTGAGTCATAACCTCTCTCTCGGCACCGTCATATTGGTGACCCCGGAAGTCGACTCGCTCCCACTGCCTTCCATCCCCACCTCCCTCGCCCCTCCATCATTGGTACTATGACGGACTCTACTACAGCAGTTGGCGCTGCGGCCACCCCATTGAAACTTTCACCGTTCGCCAGCGGAGAGGCGTTTGCTTGGTTTCAGCGCGCAGAAGTCCAGTTTCGCATCAACGGCGTAACTCGCTCAACCACCAAAGCAGATTATGTTCTCGCGGCGATACCCGAGGACACCTTCCCGGAAATATCCTACTGGCTTTGTGAAGAAGGAGACACGCTAATAGCGTATGACGCCCTCAAAACATACCTTCTGCAGCAGTACTCGCTGTTGCCAGCTACCTGTGTAGTAAAGCTTTTTCAGCTCTCGCAACAACCGTTGGGGGACCAAAGGGCTTCGCTTGCCCTCAGGGAAATGACCAGTATCGCTTGCCTTCAACCTGCCGCAGACGGCTCTCCTCGTGAGGTGAACCTACTTCCTGCCCTTTGGATACGTCGTTTACCCGGACCTATACGCGCTGCCATACCCGATGTCGATAGTTTACCCATAAAGGACTTGATGACCAATGCCGACGCCCTTATGGACAGCCACTTCAAGATCTCCATCAACTCCTCCACCCCTGACGAAGAGGACGCCTATTCAACGTCAACTGAAGCTGACATGAATGCCGTAGGACATACACGCCCACACCATGACGTGCCGAAGCAGAGACAAAGCCGCCCACCACCCACCAATCGCTCGCGCCCCTACAAACGACTTCTACAGCCACTTACTACCTCCCATCCGCCACAGTTTTGCTACTACCACTTCAGATTCGGGGCAACTGCGAAGAAATGTACCAAGGATTGTCAGTGGCCAAAAAATGTGTAAGTAGGCCATCGCTCGTGGCGGTGGCCTCCTGTGTTTCTAATCTTTTCTTTTTACAGGATGCAGGAACGGGCGTGCGATTTTTGGTAGACACGGGTGCTTGTCGTTCTCTTTTGCCAAGGAAACTCTTCAAGACACGACGTAGTCTGTCTACATCTGCCGACGTCCGCTTGGTAGCTGCCAACGGATCTGCGATACCCACCTACGGTTACGAGAACCTCACATTATTGTTCGGAAACGGTAAATTCAATTGGAAGTTTCTCGTTGCTGACGTCACCATGCCAATCCTCGGTGAGGATTTCCTCTCTCATTTCCACCTTCTGGTCGATGTCGCCCACCGACGATTGGTCAACGCAGACTCGTACTTGTCGACACCTCTTCAACCCACCCCCTCTAACCTCGCTCTCCACATCAGCGCACCCAGGGATGCCTACGCCCACCTCCTCACGTCGTACCCGGAAGTTTTCCGTCCAGAACTTCGCCAAACGCCCACGGTTCCTGCCAAGCATGGTATTTATCACCATATCAAGACGACGGGACCCCCAGTCTTCGCAAAATTCAGACGTCTGGCACCGGAATGATTGGCAGCCACCAAACAGACGTTTGCCGAAATGGAGGAAATGGGCCTTTGCCAAAAGGCCTCCAGCCCATGGTCGTCACCCTTACACATCGTTCTGAAGAAAAACGGCTCCCTCTGTCCGTGCGGAGATTACAGGCGCCTGAACATGCAAACAGAACCGGATCACTACCCCCTCCCAAACATTGCCGACGTGACCTCCTACCTGCACAAAGCAAAGGTTTTCTCTACGTTTGATCTCCTGAAGGGGTATTATCAGGTGCCTATGAACCCAGAAGACTGGGTCTCCATTGATCGTTTAAAACCTGCTTATCTCCTGCCAGATGACCCGCCTACAGTTCGCCTCTCTAAATCAGGGCGCACTATTTAACTTGTACAGTATGTCATTTTTAGGGGGGGAGCCATGTACCAACCGTGTGTCACACAATTGTACATAATTCCTTTTGTATTTATTATGCTTATTCTTCGCTCTTCCCTCGCACTAAAACGAACATGAAAATTCATGTCTGCTTTTCTTCCCTGTAACATTGTCAATATTTGAACATGAAAATTCTTGTTGCTTTGAGATTTTGTATATAAGGGAGTGTGTTCTTTAATAAACAACTCAGTTGATTGCATCCTGCCTTTGAGTCATAACCTCTCTCCCGGCACCGTCACAGTAGGATATATTGGGATAGGTAGTTGGGTAGGGGATATTCTGCAATATTTATTTTAGGATATTGGGATAGGTTTTGGGTGGTGATGGGATGTTTGAAAAGGAGTGATTGACTGTGGAATATCATCCTTTAAGCCCACTGGCTCCAGTCTGAGTTAGAGAGAAAGAGTTAAAGTAGCAAGTCCCGATAAGTAGAAGAGCTCGGGAAGGAGTTGAAAGTTTGTAGTCATAGAAGTTGATATAGGTGAAGTGAAAAACTTCATAGTGGTTTAAGCTTAAGTGTGAGATAGAGGGATAGTGTGAGATTTCAGCTGAGTAGGAGAGAGCTGAAGAGGAGGAGTTGTAGCGGTTTTAGTAGTAGAGATAGGGTGGAATATAAAATTCCTGTACCTGTAAATGATAAAAAAAAGGAGAGATAAAAAAAACGTAAAAGTAAAGATTATTTTTTAGACAAACAAAGGGAGATGAAGGTGTAGATGGCAACACAGGCCGCAGTGCGGCAACGGGTTGCCATCTGAGGAGAGAAAAGTGTGTTGGAGGTCAAAAAGACCCCTCCCCAATCCCTGCGCCACCCCCTGACTGACAACATATGCCGCTGTGCGACAACTTGCTGCCAGCCGAGAGGAGGGGAAGATGTGCTGGAAGTCAAAAAAGACCGCAGACAACCCCGGCCACACCCCCAGACAGGCAACACAGGCCGCTTGCGCGACAACGGGCTGCCAGTGTAGAGGAGAAAAAGATAAGGCTGCAGCCGCCAGCAATCCCCCAGCTCCCAGCACAGAATTGTAGAGAGGATAAGGTTTCTCTTTTAATTGCCGCTTAGATTTTACGTTGACTTTGTTGCAACGTTATCTCGGTGGAGGGTAACTCCGGAGAAAGGCTGAAAGGGTATTGTGATTGTCAATGATATGCTTGACAATTTCTGTTGCAGTAGCAGGAGTATTGGGATTAAGATCCTGCCGAAGTATGCTTGTTTCCTGACATTGCTGTAGATAGTGCTGTAAAGGTTCTTCTGTGTCCTGATTACAGTACTTGCATGGTCTAATTGGTCTATGCTGTGCTGCAGGGTCTTGGCCATTATCTAAGATGATCTGCTAGTTGCATAGATATCCCAGTCACAGTCTGCAAATAATTACTGCGTCCTGGCGAGGTGTTTGTCTTGCAATTGGGTGTGGTAGTATGTTTGTAGCTTCAATGTACCACTTTGCAGATCTTGAGCCATCAAGGAAGGCTCTTCTAACTTCACTAGTCTTTTGAATGTTGCAGTAGGTAGCCATTTTATTTTGAAGGGTTTTTAATGACTGTTGCAGAGTAATGCTGATAGTTTGGCACATTAAGGCCGATTTAGCTAGGTAGTCGGCCTCGTCGTTGCCAGAGATTCCTGAATGACTTGGTATCCAATTCAAGGTGACTTGCCTGTTGTTTCTTTGGTGGAGCAGGGCTAAGAATTTAATTGCAGTGATGAGGTGCACATTCTCTGTAGGTTCCTTGTTGCTGAGGGCCATCGTGGATCCTCTGGAATCTGTATGGATCGTTCTGTTCCCGTTTTGTTGATTGGCAGAGTGTTCTAGGGCTTTTGCAATGGCCACTAGTTTAGTTTGCAATGTGGAGGCATGGTTGGAAAGTCTCCAGTTTGCTTTATATCCTGATGTAGAGATAACTGCAGCCGCAGCTGCAGGGATTGCACGGTCAACTGATCCATCTGTGTAGTAGGTATGAGGCGCAGGAGTGTTCCTGATTGCTTTTTTTGCAGCTGCATTGAGTTGCTCTGGCGTGCAGAGAGCCTTGCTTGCTGCTGGTAGGATAGTGAAGTTGTATTTAATGGGATCACATGCCCAGGGAGCAGGAGGGATGTAGCCCTCATACATTTGTTGTCCCTTGATTTTGTGAGCCTCGTTTTGCATCTGCATTCTTCTGAGTGTATCCAGTAGTTTCTTTGCATGGGAGCTGGGCGGATCTAGTTCTTCAGCAAGAGGTAGAAGCCTTTTTATTTTATCATTGAGTGGGCTTTTTCTGTCTGCGATGATTGACTTGAATATGATGCTGCTATTCCTTATATCAATTCTGGCTGACAAGGAGATTAGGTTAGTTTCTGCTCTGAGTAGGCAGAGTCTTGTCCACATTGGAGAGCCACTGATGAGTCTCATGGCATTGTGTTGGACTACTTCTAATGATGCTTTTTGAGTATCGGTCAATGCAGTAAGTGTGGGTGCTGCATAATCAATGTGGGATCGAATTGCTTGTAGGTAAAACAGCCTTAGGAGGTTGTTAGATACTCCTTGTTTAAGGGAGGTCATGCGTTTCATGGCTGATAGACGGATTTTTGTCTTCTCTCTGAAGTAGGTTACTTCATTAGCTGCTGACAGGGTTTTGCTAATGATTACCCCGAGGTACATGAATTGACTCACCCATTCGATGTCCTCACCTCTCAGTGTGAAGTTTTGAGGGTTTTGCGAGCGTTTTATAGCCATTGCTTTGGCTTTGTTGGTATTGATCTTTAGGCCAAGACCATTGCTTTGGTTTTGTTGGTATTGATCTTTAGGCCAAGATCATTGCATTTGGCTTGGATCATGTCAAGTGCTTTTTGTGTGATATTTCTGGCATGAGCTTTGTTTGGGCATACTATGCATATGTCATCTGCATATATGAATATCTCCACTCCTTTTGGGAGTTTTAGAGTGGCTAAGTTCTCCATCAGTAGATTGAACAGGTAGGGGCTGAGTATGCCTCCTTGTGGTGTTCCGTTTTCTAAGGGGATGAACTCAGTGGTTTTTCCTTGGAAAATGACTCTGGCCTCTCGATTTTGTGTGTAGTTTCGAGTCCAGGCCAGTAAGTGTCCTTTCACTCTTTTTTCAACAAGTGTGAAGAGTATAGCTGATGAGCTAGCTAGCTCAAAGGCTTTCTCGAGATCAAGGAATATGACAAAAGCTTTTTTGTCGTTAATTGTTGAGAGGACATCTGTGATGCATTCTTGAGTGCCTATGCCATTTCTGTAGGCATATAGGCGATGATGTAGTTGGCCTATTTTCCAATGCAGTCTATTGAGTACCATTCTCTCAGCTACTTTCTCTATGCAGCTTATCAAAGCTATAGGTCTGTAGGTATTTGGCTCCTTTGGTTTTGGAATAGGTTTGGTGTCCTGCTGGTTCCATGTGGTTGGACGTAGTCTTTCCGTATGGGTCCTGTTTATCAGATGCAGGTAGACCAATTTGGCATGTTTTCCCATGTTCCTCAGCATGCTGTATGTGATGAGATCGGCTCCAGGGGCAGTGTCCTTCCTGCCTTTTGATAGGGCCGTATTTAGTTCTTCCATGGTACAGGGCTGATCAGTGTCATCTGCCATGTTGCAGGCGGCTTCTATGATGTTGTTCCTGATTGGGAACAGAGTTCTCTGCCTGTTGATGGTTGACAGAGGTAGATTGATGCTTTATGCTCTGTCCGCAAAGTTGTTAGCAATCCTCTTGGCTTCAGCTAATGGGTCTGGGTGTGTAACTCTGGGTGTGTTATATTTCCCAGAGACTTTGTTAAACCAGCCCCATATCTTGGCTAGGGATGTGCTGAAGTTGACCTCGTTGCACCATGAGTACCATTTGTCTAGTTTTACTTCCAGTGATACTTGTACAGAATGCTTGATGATCTCTACAAGTAGATTATGTAGTTCATCTGTTTTGTGTCTTCTAAGGAGTTTCCTGGTCCTGTTTATTCTGGCATTCATTTCTTTGATGAGGCTGTTATAGTACCAGGCATCAGCATGTTTCTTCTCAGAGTACTTTTTTTGTGGCATGGATACACTGGCTGCTACCTCTAGTTGTTTGCTGAAGTCGGTAGATAGGGTGGAGATATCATTGTGCGGGTGTTTGATATATTCCTGAGCCCACTCTGTCATGGCTGTTTTGAATTTTTCCCAGTTAGCAAACTCTGGGTTCCACCTTTTTGGGGGCGGAGGAGGAGGTGGGTATTTCTGCAATTTGAGTGTTACTTTAATGGCAAAGTGATCACTGATTAGTACAGGATGTGGTTGCCATTTGGCTCCTCTTTTTATGGCACTAGATAGGAAGGTAAGATCTAGACGACCTCCTTTTAGATGGGTGGCTTCTGTGACGTTGTTGAGCAGTGCTACATCAGGATATTCTTGCAGTAGGACATGCAAGTGTCTGCCAGTTTGATTTGTTTCTCATATTGAGTTCAGGAACTTGTGATGAGCATTAAAGTCGCCTGCAATAATTGAGTCTTCGTTGGAGGCTTCTGCAAAGAGTGCCTCGGCATCAATATTTTTTGCTGGGGATTTGTATAAGTTGTGGACTGTTAGCATTGTGGCTAGTAGAGA
>NC_090727.1:181732526-181737526 GCF_036898095.1 Palaemon carinicauda | reverse complement strand
TGAAAAAAACGCTATTTAAAACCCATATTAAAACTAGTACTTATCATTCGACCCAGCTATTACTCGGTTTCAGTGAAAGCGGGGCCAGAAAAACAGGATGAAATTGGCCAAGCAATCTTGCTGAGAAAGGAGCGTAGCATAGAGGAACAATACCAAACTCTACGGGAATTGTACTAGTTTTTTTCACTAAGCATGAACTTTATTACATCCGGTAAAAAAATTCGTGAAATATGAATTATTTTAGTTTGAACTATTTAAATTTGGAATATTCCTATTAATCCTAGTAAGCATTATTCAGTAGGATAAAATCCTCTATTCAAAGCCATGTTGTTGAAAAAAGTCTGCATGTTCACTTATCCAAAAGGATAAAACAATATTTGTTAGAGAAGCATAAAAAGTATATCATTTAGATAGCTTCATTTCAAATGTAGGTAAATTCGCACATAATATCTGTTCTTGTATGAAGTATAATGAAGATTAATGATTAAATAATCGCAATTAATGAAAAATTAACAATGACATCACAAGCACGTATTCTTGAAACTCGTTTCTCTTTTAAATTAAGGATAAGATTAAGAAAAATTCTTCGCAAACTTCATCCCGCAACTGAATAAAAAAAAAAAAAAAAAAAAAAAGCTACTGAACGATATCATTGGTCCATAATGATGTTCTTAGAACATGAACACATGAAATAGTAACCAGAAAATGTAAGTGTTACGGTCAACTGTAATAAAGAGTAGATTGTGTAAAATCTACATCAATGTCATATATCCCTCTTAATTGACTTAGCATGAAAAAAATTCTAAACAATAACAGTGAAAGAAAATAACATATAACAATAACTATGTTTTAGACTAACATAAATGTTTACAATATTTAACAAGATTCTTAATACCCTCACAATCGTCGATTAACGAATTACATAAATACGTTATTTAATACAGGACTTCGATTTATAAGGCTCTCTATTGTCAGATTCAGATGATGACGAAGCTTAGCGTAGAATTGTAGTCTTTTAAAGGATGTAGTTTAAAATGTAAAAGATGATAATCAGGAACACAGGTTTCCTCTTTTTCTTCTAAAAATTAGTAGCGTTGTAAATGGAAATAATTAAGCAGCGTCACAGCACGTGTCAAAGAAATTGTTAACTCGGAGATGGATGATATGTCTCTGCTCAAATGCAGCTTGTTGTTGTTGAAGATTGCCTGGCCCTTTTTGGCCAGACACAGGCTTTTGCAATCTTGCAGCCCGTAGGTGTTTTGGTAGGATATATTGGGATAGGTAGTTGGGTGGGGGATATTCTGCAACATTTATCTTAGGATATTGGGATAGGTTTTGGGTGGTGATGGGTTGTTTTTGAGAAAGAAGAAATTGATTGTGAGAAGGGGATGCCTTCCCATGAGCCCACTGGTTCCAGTTTTAGTTAGAGAAAAAAGAATTATAGTAGTAAGTCCCGATAAGTAGGAGAGCTCGGGAAGGAGTTGAAAAGTTTTAGTTGGAGATGTTGATATAGGTGAAGTAAAAAACTTCATAGCGGTTTAAGCTTAAGTTGTGTGATAGAGGGATAGTGTGAGATTTCAGCTGAGTGGGAGAGAGCTGAAAGGAGGGAATTGTAGCAGTTTTAGTGGTAGAGATAGGATGGAATAAAAAATTCCTGTACATGTGAGTATTAAAAAAAAAGTAAAAATAAAGGTTACTTATGATATTATTTATTGAGACTTTGAAAGGTGGTTGGGAGGGATCCCTGAACTGGGAAAAGAGAGAAAAGGTGAAAAAGATGCTGGATACCAAAAAGACTGCCGATGGCTCTGTTCCCATTTTCAACGTTGAAAAAAGGACGGGAAGGCAAAACTGTCTCCTTATAAGGAGTAAGAGTTATTGCCCTCAGCCGCCAGCACCCGTTCTGATTCCAGCAAGGGAGATTGGCTGAGAGGAGAGAAAGATATGTTGGAAGTCAAAAAGACCGCCGACGACTCCGACCCCATTTCCAAGCTGAAAACTGGACGGGAAGACAAAACTGTCTCCTTATAAGGAGTACGAGTTGTTGCCCTCAGCCGCCAACAATCGTTCCGCTCCCAACATAGAAATTGTAGGGGGAATAAGAAGGTTTCACTTCAATTGCCGCTTAGATTGCTCGTTGGCGTTGTTGCAACGTTATCTCAGTGGAGGGTAGCTGCGGAGATAGGCTGAGAGGGTGTTATGATTGTCAATTATGTGTTTGACAATTGCTGTTGCAGTTGCAGGATTGTTGGGATTAAGATCCTGCCGAAGTAGGCTTGTTTCCTGACATTGCTGTAGATAGTGCTGTAGAGGTTTTTCTGTGTCTTGATTACAGTACTTGCACGGTCTTATTGGTCTATGCTGTGCTGCAAGGTCTTTGTCATTATCTAAGATATTTGCCAGTTGCATAGATATCCCAGTCGCAGTCTGCAGATGATTACTGCATCCTGGCGAGGTGTTTGTCTTGCAATTGGGTGTGGTAATATGTTTGTCGCTTCAATATACCACTGTGCAGATCTTGATCCATCTAGGAAGGCTCTCCTTACTTCACTAGTCTTTTGGATGTTGCAGTAGGCGGCCATTTGATTCTTGATGGCTGTTAATGAAGGTTGTAGAGTAATGCTAATGGTTTAGTACATTAAGGCCGATTTGGCTAGGTGATCGGCATCGTCGTTGCCAGAGATTCCAGTAGGGCTTGGAATCCAATTCAAGGTAACTTGCCTGTTGTTGCTTTGGTAGAACAAGGCTAAGAATTGAATTGCAGTGATGAGGTAAACATTCTCTGTAGGTTCCTTGTTGCTGAGGGCCAGAATGGCTTCTCTGGAATCTGTATGGATCGTTGTGTTCCCATCTTGTTGGTTGGCAGAGTGTTCTAGAGCTTTTGCTATGGCCACTAGTTCAGTTTGCAGTGTGGAGGCATGGTTGGAAAGTCTCCAGTTTTCTTTATATCCTGATGTAGAGATAACTGAAGCAGCAGCTGCAGGGATTGCACGGTCTACTGATCCATCCGTATAGTAGGTGTGAGGCGCAGGTGTATTCCTGATTACATTTTTTGCAGCTTCAGTGTTTTGCTCTGGTGTGCAGAGAGCCTTGCTTGCTGCTGGTAGGATGGTGAAGTTGTATTTGATAGGATCATTAGCCCAAGGGGCAGGAGGGCTGTATCTATCATGCTTTTGTTGTCCTTGGTTTTGTGAGCCTCATTTTGCATCTGCATCCTTCTGAGTGTATCCAGTAGTTTCTTTGCATGGGAATTTGGCAGATCCAGTTCTTCATCAAAAGGTAGAAGCCTTTTTATTTTATTGTTGAGTGGGCTTTTTCTGTCTGCGATGATTGTCTTGAATATAATGCTGCTATTCCTATTGTCAATCCTAGCTGACAGGGGAATTAGGTTGGTTTCTGCTCTAAGTAAGCAGAGTCTTGTCCACATTGGAGAGCCACTAATGAGTCTCATGGCATTGTTTTGGACTACTTGTAATGATGCTTTTTGAGTGTCAGCCAATGCAGTGAGTGTGGGTGCTGCATAATCGATATGGGATCGAACTGCTTGTAGATAAAAGTCTTAGGAGGTTATTTGATATTCCTTGTTTTAGGGAGGTCATTCGTTTCATGGCTGATAGACGAATCTTTGTCTTCTCTCTGAGGTAGGTTACTTCATTGGCTGGTGATAGGGTTTTGCTAATGATTACCCCAAGGTACATGAATTGACTAACCCATTCGATGACTTCACCCCTAAGTGTGAAGTTCTGAGGGTCTTGCGAATGTCTCTGGGTGTATTATACTTCCCAGAGACTCTGTTAAACCAGCCCCATATCTTGGCTAGGGATGTGCTGAAGTTGACCTCGTTGCACCATGAGTACCATTTATCTATTTTTACTTCCAGTGATACTTGCACAGAATGTTTGATGATCTCTACAAGTAAATTATGTAGCACATCTGTTCTGTGTCTCCTGAGAATTTTTCTGGTCCTGTTTATTCTAGCATTCATTTCTTTGATGCAACTGTTATAGTACCTGGCATCGGCATGTTCCCTTTCAGAGTTCTTTTTTTTGGCATGGAAACACTGGCTGCAACCTCTAGTTGTTTGCTGAAGTCGGTTCATAGGGTGGAGATATCATTGTGAGGGTTTCTGATGTATTCCCGAGCCCACTCTGTCATAGCTGTTACGAATTTTTCCCAGTTAGCAAACTCTGGGTTCCACCTTTTTGGGAGTGGAGGAGGAGAGGGGTATTTCTCCAATTCGAGTTTAACTTCAATGGCAAGGTGATCACTAATTAGTACAGGATGTAGTTGCCATTTAGCTCCTCTTTGTATGGCACTGGATAGGAAGGTGAGATATAGGCGACCTCCTTTTAGATGGGTGGCTTCTGTGACGTTGATTAGTAGTGCTACATCAGGATATTCTTGCAATAAGCCATGCAAGTGTCTGCCTGTTTGATTTGTTTCTGATAGTGAGTTCAGGAACTGGTAATGAGCGTTGAAGTTGCCTGCAATAATTGAGTCATCATCAGAGGCTGCTGCGAATAGTGCCTCCGCATTGATGCTTTTTGCTGGGGACTTGTAGATGCAGCTGCTGTACTCTTTATATATCCTAGACCCGCTCGTGAAAATTCCTGAGGGATTCTATATCACGCAATAAGTAAGACTGCAGACGTACACAAAATTCCAGAAGCTCTTGTTCAAGAATACAACAATGTCGTTAATTTACAAATTACAATGTTTTTTGTGTGAACAGTAATATTCAAAAATTCAAAATAAACCTTTCATGGCATGTCATATAACATAAATAGATATATTTAATCTACAAATAACAGTAGCTAGGCAAATCATGAACGGTTGTAATTCGGTTAAATTCCTCATAAAAATTATAATGGAATCATCGGAACGTGGCTAATCTGGTGACAGGTATATTACAAAAAAAGAACGTAGGTTCATACAAGTGGTCGATATTGCCGTTCACACAAGTGTCCAAAAGAATAAAAAGAAAAACATTTTCGTACTCG
>NC_090727.1:181687526-181730026 GCF_036898095.1 Palaemon carinicauda | reverse complement strand
TAAAAACTGTTATAGTTATGACTCAATAATAGAAAGGTCTTTAATTTTCTATTATTAGGCTATAGTCATAGATATCCTGCAATAGATGTCGCGAGACCCACATCGCCCAATGGTAGCACATACGTGAATACCGCAGCCATCTTGCACCAGGAGAGATGAGCGGTGGTATTCAATGTAAATAAATGTCACTTACACAGTTTAACGTAATATATGTGCATACTGCTTCGAAATTTACCTTGTTTTTATTTTTATATAATACACTGAATAAATATACATCTAAATATTGTTATTTACTAATGTATATATACATTTATATATATATATATATATATATATATATATATATATATACTGTATATATATATATATATATATATATACTGTATATATATATATATATATATATATATATATATATATATATATATATATATATATATATTTATATATATATATACACTGTATATATATATATATATATATATATATATATGAATATATATATATACTTATATATATATATATATGTATGTATATATATATATGTGTGTGTGTGTATATATATATATATATATATATATATATATATATATATATATATATATATATAAACATAAATGCTACCTAAGAGTATCATAGATACGATAGCAAACTAAAGTAGAGGATATTCTAACAATTTGTAAGTAAAAGAAATGTACATGGGGAGGACAAATAATGAGAATAAATAGAAAAACAGAATGAGGCCTTAGAGATTGTAAAAGAAGCAGAGGAAGAAAGAGATGACAATGGATTGACGAGCTAAGGAAGTTTGTGGGCGTGAACTGGCACAGAAAGACCATAAACAGACATTCGTGGAAGGACATGTCTGTGGCCTTTATTCTCCAGTGGACTAATAACGACTGATGATGATGATGACGATGATGATGATAATGATATACTTACACGCACGTGTATATATATATATATATATATATATATATATATATATATATATATATATATATATATATATATATATACTGCATTCATTTAAATACTTTTCTTTTTAGAGAAAGTGGCATTTCATTTTTCATAATCTCATTTTGGTTACCATATGCTCTCTATTTTATCCTTATCCTTCTTTTAATTTTGGTCTCGTGTCCTGGGGAAACATATACTGTCTGTCCTAAGAACGTATATTCATTAACAATCTCCAGAGGCGGATCCATAACTCTAATTTGTTTTGTCTCTGCATTTTCATTGAACATTTAATTCCTACATTTTCCTATTCCAATTTCTTAAATATTTCTTCTTGATATGCTATGAATAATTTAGAAAAGATAGGGTCCCCCTGTTTAACTCCTTTCTCAATCGGAATGTTTTCACTATCTGTTCACTATTGGGCGGTAATTTTCAGGTCTTTTGTGTCTTGCATTTTGTGAATCAGTTTAAAGATAAAGTTTTTCCAAGCTGTAGGTATAGAACATTCTTGCAGACATTTGGTGTAGAGTTCAACCTTTTTTACTACAAATCTCCTCCATCTATTATTAAATCAAATGTTTGGCCATCTTCTGCCGCTTTGCCTCTTTTCATGCCTTTTTAATGCTTTCTTTACTTCTCCTACTGTTACGCTTGGTACCGGCTCAGAAGTTTTTTTTATTCTTAATGGTGAAATTATTTCTTATATCACTATTGCATAGCATTGTATAGAAATCCTCTGTATTTTTTATCACTACATCTCTATAGTGGATAATATTTCCTGATTCATCCTTTAAAACAAAGATCTGTTGGTACCCTGTTCCAACTTTTCTTTTCATCAATTTGATGCTTTTCTTTTTCCTCAATTTTGGTCTGATTGTGTTTACGAGCTGTTTTGGATCGTTCCGCTAATTCTATTCCACCTCTCTTGGATTTTACTCTCATTTCCAATCTTTTCTTTATTAGGGTTTGGTCTTTTCTGATAGTTTTCCTTGATCTTGTTTAGGAACTCTTCCACCTATCTCTTGTGCTGATTCCAATACAAATTTTGTTCAATTACATGTTATTTCTTCTTTACTTGCTTCCATTTCATCATGTAGCTGGGAGTACCTATTTTGTAATGCTAAACTAAACTCATCAGAGTTTTCTCTTATTACAAAAGTGTTTCTTCTCTTTCTTAAAATTGATTTTTCTCTCTCCTTAGATCTAAACAAATTTTGCTTCTCACCATTCAATGATTGCTTCACTTTAACTTGTTTAACACTATTACGTCTTTAATCTAATTAACTTTTTCACTAATAATAAACTCTATTTCATTTTCTGTTTCTCCATTTGGGCTTTTCCATGTCTATTTTCTATGTACTTTTACAAAAGGTGTCCAGGATTTTATGATGGTTTCTTTCAGCAAATCCTACTAGCATGTCACCTCTGTCATTACTTGTGTCGACTCCAAATTTACCTACAGCTGATTCTCCTCTTTTCTTTTGACCTACTTTAGCATTGAAATCACCCAAAACAAATGTAAATCGAGTCTCATGTTTTTCATAGATATCCCAGGATCTTCATAGAAAGTTTCTAAATTATTTCTTCCTCTGTATGGGATTTTGTTGATGCATACATTTGAATGATCTTCAGTTTATACTTCTTATTTAATTTGATAATTAATCCTGCAATTCTATCACTAGTACTATAAAATTCTTCTATATTACTTGCAATATTTTTATTAATAAGCAAAACCACTTAATGTAGGTATATATATATATATATATATATATATATATATATATATATATATATATATATATATATATATATATATATCCCTTTTTGAGAGGGGATACTTTAACGAGGTGAAACAGTTTGTGTATCACCATGATCAGCAAGGCCATGATCAAGCCACCCATACTAGGTTGGTTTGTCGTTAGAGTTTAGATAAAAGTCTTCCACCATCACCAATTTGCAGTGGCCAAACTCTAGACTGCTAAAATTAGATGACAAGAAATTCTTAAAACATCGAATATCATCAGAAGCTCTGTTCCTGATTATCATCATTTGCATTTGAACTGCCTTCTCGAAGTTTATCGCAAACCTGGGGAATTTGTCGTTTCCTGTCATCCTCTGAGTCTGAAATCGTCGCTCACCTATAAAATTTCTGTAAATCATTAAATAGGTGAACTGTGAGTACTCGCAAAAACATTGTATATATTATCAATATACCAATGAAAGAATTAACAGAGTATGACAAACCACCATATATGGCATTTATAGACTATAAGACAGCTTTTGATTCTGAAAAAAAAAAAAAAAAAACTTCAGCAGAAATAAAAGCACTTCAAAAGCAAGGAATAGATGAATCTTATGTTAGAACACTTGCAGATATCTATATGGGTAGCACATCATTCTAAAAACTACATATAGAACATTCCGACTGAGGAAGGAGTTAAATATGGAAATGCCATCTCTCCTTGAGTATTCATAGCAGTCATAGATTTCTTTTTTAAGAATTTAGTTGTAGGACTTGACATTAATGGTGAATACCTTAAAAACTTTAGATATGCTGATGATATAGTTCTATTTAGTGAATCCTTGAAGGAATTGCAAATGATGATAGAAGATATGCATAGAGAAAGCATAACTGTTGGACTGAAAATTAATGAGTAAAATAAGATAATGTTTAATGACAATGAAGAGAGACACAAAAAATAAGAGTTATGGACAAACATCTAGATTGTTAATGAATATATATACTTAGGACAGACAGCAAGTGTTTTCCCAGGACTTGAACCCTAAATTAAAAGGAGGATAAGCATGAGATTATGAAACGTAAAATGCAACTTTCTCTAAAAAGAAAAGTATTTAATCAGAGGGTCCTAATAGTATTAACTTATGTATCCGAATCTTGGAGCCTTACTAAAGTCTTAGAACATAAGCTAGTTACAACTTAAAGAGCAATACAATGGAAGGAATAATGATGGGATCAATACTAAGAGCAATATGACTACAATATAGTTAAAGATGTAACAGTTAAACAATTTAAAGTCAAGCCATCATAGAATGGTGAGAAACAAAATTTGTTTAGATCAAAGGAGAGAGAGAGAGAGAGAGAAAAATTAATCTTGAGAAAAAAAATAAATGGATTTTGACATAAGAAAAATCTATTTTTAGGTGAGATAGCCATGTCATCCTAATGGAAGTTCCTCAAAGGCAGCTTTCTACTTGGGATATTTCTGCGAGTGATATACCAGAGAATTCAACCTAATAAGTATCACAGGGTTCTATCCCCTGGAGTGAATATCTCGAGCAATATCGAGATACAACAGGGACATGTTTAAAACAAGCCACGGCTATCCTTCCCCGAATAGTTAACTTTGTCTCAAGGGATATGGGATAGGATTGGATACATAAGCAAGAAAGCTGTTACAGCTTCCTATCCCAACGTGCTACTACAAACATGTTTCCTGGTTTACCATTCCAGGAGCAGCCATGACACAAGGCCTTCCACTGAAAATTAGGAGGGGATGAAAAGTAACGGGCGGGTCCATAAGAATGATATGGCTCACCCAAAAAAAGATTGTACCTATGTCAAAATCCGTTTTTTTTTGGGGCTCGAGGCATGTCATCCTGATGGAAGTGTACCAGAGAATTAGTATTCTCACTTGTGGCCAGAAGTGTCTTAACCCATTTGAACCCTCATAGATATATCCGCACTTCCACCTAGCAATTGGAACAATAGTCCTAAGCTATGAGCACAAGCGATTTGTTTATAATTTGCGTAGGAGCAAAGGAATTTAATAGCACAGTCCCACTCACTGGAAACAAAAACTTTGTCTCCGGTAATCAGTCAGAGTGAAGCCTATAAAAGGAGGGTTAAAAACTGGAGGTAGACTGCTTTTATTGTGAAAAGTAGGTCCAAATAAAGGAAATGAAAAAAGGACAATAATATTTTGGTAATTTCAAAAGATTCTTAAATGTAACCTTATTCAGCGCAATAAAATGAACATTGAATACAAGCAAAAAACTAAAGTTTTCAGACCCCATAATATGTAATAGAGTAGTAAAATAGTAACACTCACAACATAAGAGGAAAATATCCAATTTTACACTTTAAAATTATAGAATAATACTTATTGCAAATAAGAACATCATTCCACTTGCACAATGTAGACTGAGAAGTCCCAATTATAGTCCAAGAGAGTCCATATACAACACTTACAAAGCTGGTTTAATCACACTAACAGCGGCCATCACAAAGTGTTTAATATCTTCCAACTGACGTAGGTAATGTTTGAAAAATACTCTTGAAGATTTCCATCCTGTGTAAGCCTGTAAGCCTTCAAAGGACATGGATTGGAAAAAGTTTAAGGACGAGGCAACTTTCCTAGGGTCATGACATGATGGCATACTATCAGAGACAGCCCTGCTGATGAAATAGGTGAGTTTGGACCTTAGCTGTTTCAAAGAATTAGATCCTGTTGTCTCCCCCTTTAAAATGTTGACCGACTGTTTGACAGGTAGGCCTTAAGGCATTTCACGGAGCACAGAGAAGGATCCCTGTAGTGAAACAATCTTCCACTGCCCCCAATGTTTTGTGGGAATTTCGTTTTTCGCCAAGAATGAAGGATCTGTGTAATGATTTACCTCCCCCAATTCCGAGAATTCGATGTGGTCATCCACCCTTGAAAGTGCCAGAATCTGGCTGACTCTAGTACCAGAAGCCATAGCAAGCAAAAAGATAGATTTTTTAGTAAGATCCCTCAGAGAGGTAGTGGCGTTATCTATCAAGTAGGCGAAGTGCAAGACTTTATTCGACGACCATGAGATAGCCTTGGGAGGAGCATTAAGTTTCAATTTAGCATAAGCCTTTGGGATCTTATTGAACAGCTCACTATTGAATTCAATATAAAAAACATAAGTAATGGGTCTAATTAGTGCCGACTTACATGCCGAAATAGTTGAAGAGGCTAGACCTTTTCCTGCAATGAAATAAAGAAAGAAATACAGAAGTCCATAGTAATTAGAGAGAGCTGATGACTTTTAACGAATTCCACCAATTTTTCCCAGGAAGACAAGTAGTGTCGTTTCGTAGTGTTGGACTTGTACTCTGCTATAAAGTCAATTCTCTCCTTCGCAACTTCAAACTTTCCTTGAGCCGCTAAGACGAGAAAATCATGAGCTGAAAGTTTTTGGTTATCCAAGAGGAAGCGAAAACAGTCTTCCGTTGAACATCCTGGGACAGCAATGGAGATGGTAGGGAGACCTGGAGGGGTTTGAATTTCAGAACAAGAAGATACTGATTGCTCTTGGGTCACTTCGGAGCCACTAGAACCACTGTTCCTTTGAAAGTCCGCAGTTTGTTCAGGACTTTCATTAGGAGGTTGAACAGTGGAAATAGGTAAATGTGGGACCACTGGTTCTAATCCAGGGACATCCCATCTATTCCTGCCGCTTCCGGATTTAAGTTTAGTGCTACGTATCGGGGAAGCATCTGGTTGAAGCTCATTAGAAAGAGATTTATTTGCAGTTCTGGGACTTGCTCTAGAATGAAACAGAATGATATTGTGTCTAGAGACCATTCTATTTCCAGAGTTTAGGATCTTGACAGGTCGTCTGCCGTCACATTGCGAACCCCTTCCAGGTGAACTGCTGAGTGATGCCAATTTCTCCGCTTTGCCAAAGAGAGAATGGCTAGAATCACATAGTTGATCTGAGGAGACCTGGAGCCCTGTCTGTTGACACAGTGAACTATCATCTTGCTGTCGATGTCTAATTTGATGTGATTTTGTCTTTGGATTCAGTCTCTTCAGAGTCAGGATCACTGCCACAGCTTCCAGAATGATGATATGGAATTTTCGAAATGTGGCTGACAACTAACCCTGTATTTTCTTGGAAGGGGAATGTACCCCCACCCCCCAAACTTATTCCAAGGCATCCTTGTGAATTGTCACAGGAGGAGGATACTGCAGAGGGAAGTGTGTTGGCAAGTTCTTGGTAGTGGACCATGGCTTGAGCTATTTTCACAGCAAAGCCAGGGTTTTGTGGCGAAAATCTCTCCGAGCATTATGATGCCTTCCTTCTCCAGACTCTGTTAGCATCTTTGACTCATGCTTTTAAGATTGGGTCTGTCATGGCAGCAAAAAGCAGTGAACCCAGGACTCTCTCCTCTTACCATCTGGTGAGTACTCTTGAGAGAAGTAAACACCTGCCAGATTTCACAATCTTCTTTCTCTTGCCTTGCGGTGGAGAGATCGACTGATTGATTTGAGGTGTTCTGGCATCCTGACATCTAAGGTCATTGGATGTATGACTTTAGATTCCAGTGAAGCCCTAGCCACTGCAATTTCTGAGCTGGAGACAGCCTGGACTTTTCGAGATAAATTTGAAAGCCAAGAGACTGTAGGAATTTCATGACTTCTTTGGCCGCTAGAAGACATTCCGGCTTCGTTACAGCCCAGGCTAGCCAGTCGCCCAAAGTAAACCGTTACGTAGAGGTCTTTGTACCGTAATTGTTAGACAATGGCCTCGACTAGCTTTTTGAAAATCCTTGGAGCTATACTGAGCCCGAAGGGCATAGCTCTGAATACGTACACCTTTCATGCAGTAAGGATAATTGTCAATAGAGGGGAAGAATTCTAAGTCAGAGACAGGCTTAGAACCCATAATTTCTCCGAAGTGGAGGCACCCCCACTCAAAGCCATATGCTTAGCATAACGTCAAGGATTCTTTGCTGAGCAATCTGGCAGGCTCGACGCTGATGGAGCCTTAAGCGTAGGTGCCTCTTGGAAAGCTTCTATCTTTACCTCTAAGGACGCTTGAACAGGTTTATGTTCAGCATCTAAGTTTTCCATGAATGCCTTCATGGAATCCATGAACTCCAAATGACCTGGGAACAAAGGTATATTTGTTATTGGAACAGGAGTCGAAGTAAAAGCAGGGGCAGTGGATACAGGGATGGGGGAATGAGCTGAGGAAGACTTGATACTGTACTCACCTGTTGGACATCCAGTGACTCATCAGAGGCTTGCATGGACAGTAGGATCCTCTCCCTCTCTGACGTCAAAGAATAGGTTATCGACATGTTGTTGGTGCCTAGGATCATCACTTGCAGAGTTTCCTAAACTTCATCATCTGCATAATCCAATGGTACTGGCGGGAGTTGAACTGTCAGTAATTAGTGACCAAAAACAGCGGTTACCTCAGCCTTGGGAAAGAGGAGGTCCTTGAGTTCCATGGAAGGAAGGTAAGGGGCACCTTGTTGAGAGCCCTAGTGAAAGCCTCTCACCCAATCATGAATGGTCTTCTGACTCCGCGCTTTCTCATCCTGGGAGACATTGGTAGTGTGGAAGCCAGTGTCTATTAGGTCTTTGCAGGTGTTCCAGATGGAAAGTTGCGTAATCGCAAATGACCGTTTGGAAACATAACATTCCACATGCTTCCGGCATGTCTTTTGGCCACAGGACAACTTGACCCGCCTGATACAGGTTACCATTGAACACTCCATGTCATCAGCAACCTGTAAAGATAGAAAATTTCAATGAGTACTAGTCACCAAAATTTTCAATCTTGAAAATAGCATATAAGAGATCTTCAATAAGAAATATTTTATAAGAATATTTCTAGAATAAAAAATTTCTACTGCACACAATATGGCTACTGTTACACTACAGTGGAGACTCGTGCCGAACAGCTAGGAAATCTTTAGATTCATAATATAATTACAAAAGACAGTGTAGTAGAAAATGGCGGTAAAGTGTTACATCAGTGGAACACCATTACCTCCAAAGTCGGTCTATTAGACAACCTAAAGTGGCAAATTCACATACCATCCCGCCTAAGCTGACAGCGACTTCCCCCAAGGTGGCAGCAGCTGGGTCTAAGGTGACAGCTATTCTTAGCAACCACAGCATCATGAACTAACCTTTCAACACCATAAGAATGTCAACAGAACATGGCAGAGGCATTGTCCAATCAACAAGGATAAAGGGGACGATCCTATAAGGAAATAGTTCACAATCAGGGTGAAAGACACAAGAATGAAAGGCAGTAGAGAAGTAGACCTGCCAAAACCTGGTCATTATCATTAAATCATAAAAAGGGGGTTTAGCTCTCAAGATAATGAGAGCCATACAAGATGGTAAGGATGCCAATAATTGAAAATTAAAGGGATATCCTGACAGCCAGGTGGGATTCAATCAACCAAATTCAAAGGATAATGTTCCTCAGATATGGAAAAGGAAAAGGAGGTGTAGATGACCAGCCCAAGGCTGCAGCTAAGGTGGCAGAGGGAAGAAGAGTTCCCCCCAAAGCCAACTCACATCCAATGCTAGAAGAACTCAAGCCGACAAGACTGGAAGCAGGGACAGAAAGCAACACTTTGGCCAGGATAAACCAACCCGGCAAGAGGTACATAGCCCAGGATAACAAGCTGCAGTCATAGACTAGACAACTACTAAGGTGGCAGAGTAGAACCCCAAGGGGTACTAGCTTTCTGCCTGGATAGGGTTAGGCCATAGGAAATACTATGCAGGCAAGCCTAGCGTACAGAGCAGATGAGAGAAACTCAAATTCTAGGGTAAGTAGACTAGACAAAGGAACAGGAACTGTAGTTCCTAGGACAGTAAAGGGTTATGGCCTAACTTAGAAGGGGAAGGGGCAACTACACCACACAAGAGTGGTCTCTAAGGCGGCAAAGAGAATTAATCCAGAGAAGGAATAAAAATCTTGCCTACCTAGGGCCAGACTAGATAGCCCACAAGCTATCCTGTACATATACATATATATGGCAACGAAGGGAGACTCATAAATTGGTGAGGCGGCAAGACAGGAAGGCCTATCTGTAGCATTAGAACTAATATGGTTTTCTAAGTGGTCTGCAGTTATAAGCCCCAGAGAACGAGTCCTCATAACCGGCCACTAGCCTACCATAAACTAAGAAGGGAGGCCTAGGAATGGGTAAGGCAACACTAAAGGGAGGCCTACCTGTCAGCATTAGAACAAGATTAGTATGCTCTAAGGGATAGACAGGTAGACACAGGGAACGAGTTCCCACAACCCGTGCCGCCTGGCCAAACACACAGGCTAAGTAGATGAGTGAAAAAGTCACCCTAAGACAACTATGAAACACTATCTACTGCTCCCAGATGGACCTTCATGACTGCAGCTCCCCACTATGACATATCAATAGCATGGGAGGATGACAAACCACTATGTATGGCATTTATAGACTCGGAGAAAGCTTTTGATTCTGTCAAAACATCAACAGTGATGAAACCCCTTCAAAAACAAGGAATAGAAGAATCTTATGTTAGAACACTTGAAGATATCTATACATGAAGTACAGCAATCCTAAAACTACATAAAGATAGTGAGAAAATTCCGATCGAGAAAGGATTTAGACAGGGAGACACCATCCCTCCTAAATTATTCACAGCATGCCTAGAAGAAGGTTTCAAGAATTTATATTAGGAAATGTACGAATTGATGTTAATGCAGAATACCGTAACAAATTAATATTTGCGGATGACTTAGCTGTGTTTAGTAAAACATGGGAGGAAATACAAAATGGGATAGATTTGAATAGAGAAATCAGAAATGTTAGACTGAAAATGAATATGATTAAAACTAAGATTTTGCTCAATGAAAATGCAGAAACAACAAAGTGTTACGGACGAGCCTCCACAGATTATTAATTAATATACATACTTAAGACAGACAGCGTTTCCCCAGGACACAAGACCGAAATTAAAAGAAGGATAATCATGGGATGGAGAGCATTTGGTAAAGAAAATGAGATTATGAAACGTAAAATGCCACTTTCACTAAAAGGAAAAGTATTTGTTGAGATGGTCCTACCAGTATTAACTTATTCATCAGAAACTTGGAGCCTTACTAAAGCCTTAGAACACAAGTTAGTTACAACTCAAACTCAAAGAGCTATGAAAAGAATAATGATGGGAATAACACTAACAGAGAGAAAAGAGCAGCATGGATACGGGAGCAAATTAAAGTAGAGGATATTCTAACAACATGTAAAAAAAATAAAAAGAAAAGGGCATGGCAAGACATATAATGAGGATGTCAGACAACAAATGGACATTAAGAATAACAGAATGGGTCCCTAAGATTGTAAAAGAATCAGAGGAAGAGAAGACGATGGATTGACGATATAGTTTACGGGTGTGGATTGGCACAGAAACACCATTAACCGACACCAGTGGAAAAAATATGTGTGTGAGATATTTGCTTTTTTGAAATACCACAGTCCGAGTGTTCTGAGAAATTATCTCACACGCCGTGAAGTCATTTCGACGATACGTGAGCAGCTGACATATAATCTTGGTAAGGTCTCGCGGGATGATAAACTTAGTTGCGTTTTGTCAGGACATCTGGGAAACGTGGTCCTTGGTCAAATTACTTAGTTATAAGATCTATTCAGAGCCTTTGTTTCTAGTTGTGGTCAGTTCCTTTTTAGGTGAAATACCCCTTGTGCTCTAATATCACCAAATATAATTTCAAATTCATGTATCGATATATGTTTTCCATAAAGGAAAAGCTAATCTCTCTCATAAAACAATGATTTATGTCAGGTTGAAAAGTCCTTGTATGCAGTAACTTTGTTTCTATTCGTTAGGTTTGCTATCGTCTTTATTTTTGGCTTCAATGCTAATAAATCACCTTGAGTAATATAGTATTCATAGAACGTCTTCATAAAAGGCAATAGCTAGATGTGAGACTAAATAAAATTTAGGAATAGGCCTACTACCGCACGAAACCACGAATTAAAATCTGGCTTTATATTTTTTTCTCTTACTCTCACATAAAAATCTGCTATTAAAACAGGACAAAGGACTAATAAGTAAATTTTCCACATTAAAACCTGCTCTCTCTCTCTCTCTCTCTCTCTCTCTCTCTCTCTCTCTCTCTCTCTCTCTCTCTCTCTCTCTCTCTTTCTTTTACACCTATACGCGCGCGCAAACATCTGCTATAAAACCTACGGCAAAGGGTTAAAAGTAATCTTTCTATTGATTCCTATTACAAAGATGTAATTAACATTACTCATCCCACACCTATAGTAATTAATTCAGCCAATCTCTCTCTCTCTCTCTCTCTCTCTCTCTCTCTCTCTCTCTCTCTCTCTCTATTAAAGTTATTAGAGACAAGATTACAGTACTCGTGTGAAATAGCAGGTGACAGGAATAAGGGAGTCAATTTTCGTAGTTCAACTTAGTGTCTTGGACTCTATCTGTTATGCCACCTGTTTATACCAGGTGTCACCTTTAATTATTCCTTGTTGTAAAATAAAAGAAATTTCAGGGTTGGCATGGAAATGTGTCTAACTTTTGTAAATAATAAGAGGCGAAATACTAATCAAATTAATTAAGTATTGTGAAGTATATTTCGTTCTTTTTAAATTAAATAAATAATTAATAAATAAATAGATCGAATATTATAAATAAAAGTATAAATAATTAGTATAATTATTTGAGAGATACCGCGAATTAAAGTACTAGTAGAGTGGTAGAGTCGTAAATAATCGATTGTTACCGTTTAGCTCTTCCGAAAAACTAGTTCAATAGTGTGCGGAAAAGTTAAAATGGGGAGAGTATTTTTCCTTCAGAGTTAGTAGTACTAAAACCTTCGCCAGATAAACAGTGCTTTCTCTAAAAAATTAAGTGATTTAAAGAATAAGAAGGAACCAACTTCTACAATTCCAAGGAGCCACCAATTTGGAAAGTTCAAAGTGGCTAAGTATATTTTCTATTTTGTTAACATGTAATAGTGAATAGAAACTGTGCGTCTTTGAAACCTTAGCTAAAACAGGTTGGTTTTTTTTTGAAGGTTGGTTCTGAAATAGGTTCCTTTTAATAATTACGGTATAATTTTCTTTTATCCTATCTCATTTTGTCTGCATTGTTGTTGTTTGGTTGATATTGTTGTCGTTATTTCAGATGACTTTCAGCCTGTTACTTTACTGTCTTGTTTCTTTTACTGCCTTCATCGTCTTTTTATGGAGGCCTGTCTTCCATGATGTTTATTTTAGTTGTTATTTATAGCACTTACTTGTTCTTCTTGCTGCCTACCTGGCTTTCTAATGCCACTTTCCAACTTGTTTTAGTTGTCCTCCTTGATTTATTTTTGCTGTTTTCCTTGCTTTTGCTGCATTGCTTTTTTCGCCACTTTCCTGTTTTTTTTTTCTTTACTGTTTTGGTGTTACATCATGATCGAATACTAACAAATACAATTGACTGTAGAGTTGAGGGGAGGAGAACGTCTGCTAGCAGACATCACTGAGCAAGACTTCCTGAAAATAGGGTTCTTTTTCGGAATTAAAGCTGACAATACTAATGAATTAGCAAGATAATCCTTGCTAATTTAGCAAACTTTATTGTGTATATTGTTAAAGGGTTTCTTTAATGATTTTGACATAGGAAAAAATCTATTTTTGGGTGAGATAATTCCTGTTGGAAGTTCCTCATTAGCAGCTTCTACTAGGGATATTTCTGCGAGTGATATACCAGAGTAATTTACCTTAGAGGTATCAACGGAGTTCCAACCTCCGGAGGAAATATCCCAAGAGATATCATATATAAACCAGGGACGAGTTAATAACAAGCCATAGTCATCCTTCTCCGAATAGAGCTAACATTGTCTCGAAAGAAAGGTGAGGGTAGGATACGTGGGCAGGAGAGCCGTTACAACTCCCGAACTCAATGTGCTACAACTAGCACGTTTCCTCTTGAAACATTCCTGGAGCAGATATGGTATGACAGAGGTCACGTACTGAGAAATGGGAGGGGATGGAGAAGTAACGGGTGGGCCATCAGAACGACATGGCTATCTCACCCAAAAATAGATTTTTCCCATGTCAAGATCCATTTTTGGGGGCTCGAGCCATGTCATAACGATGAAAGTGCACCAAAGAATTATCATTCTCAGTTGTGGCCAGAGGAGTTTTAAACCTGCAACTCCATAGATATAAGCATACTTCCTACAACATTGGTAACTATGGTACAGAACGATCAGAGTAAGAGAAGTTTTGTGAAAAAGTAGGAACAAAGTAAATCAATAGAACAGTCCCAATCACTATGAAGAAAAACTTTGTCTCCAGTAGATGAAAAGACCAACGCCTATAAAAGGAGGGTTAAAAATTTCAATACATTACTTTTATTTTATATGGATAGCAGGTCCAAAGAAAGAAAACACAAAATGGAATAGTAGTCTTTTAATGTTTCTGAAAGTACACACACGTAGTAATAATACAACAAAATATACAATATATATACACACACACACACACACACACATATATATATATATATATATATATATATATATATATATATATATATATATATATATATACACATATACATATACATATACATATATATATATATATATATATATATATATATATATATATATATATATATGTTTATATGATAAAATTTGCACATTTAAATGTGTGTTTCATATTTCAAATAAGCAATATATTTTAATACGTTAAAGTCTGGATTCTCATACATACCTCGGGATCAGAGCCCCAAGCAAAATCACTCAAAAGACTATAGCATCTGACCGGCTATGTTTCAAACCCTCGTCCAGGATACTTGTATGACAGTGACACTACTACTTAGCCACGAAGAAATATAAAAGTCAATGACAATTCTTCTATACATATACCTGTTGAATTCAGGTTGTTTGTACTTAAAACTGAAGTCAACCCATCTTCACTATGGTAGCTAATTGGTAGGTTTGTAACTTGGCATTTGCTTAATGATAAATTTTGCAAATTTAAAAGTTTTTCAAATATCAAATAAGTCATATATTTTGATATATTAAAGTCTGGATTCTCTTACTGACCTCAGGATCAGAGCCCCAGGCAAAATCACTAAGACTATTGCATCTTACCCACCGCGTTTTGAACCCTGGTTCAGGATACTTGTATGAAAGTGACACTACCATTTAGCCACGAAGAAATATAAGTCAATGACAATTCTTCTGCACATATACCTGTCAAATTAAGGATTTTGGACTCAGAACTGAAATCAACCCCTTTTCACCATCGTAGCTAATTGGTAGGTTTGTAACTTGGCATTCGATTAATGATAAATTCTGCACATTTAAACGTGTATTTCATATTTCATATAAGCCATATATATTAATACGTTAAAGTCTGGATTCTCTTATGGACCTCAGGATCAGAGCCCCAAGCGAAATCACTCAAAGACTATTGCATCTAACTGTCATGGGTAGATAGAATAATATAGAAAAGAATGTTAAAACATGTGAATTTTCTGCTCTTAAGAAGCAGAGAAGAGGTCCCGCTAGTGTTTACTGGAAACTGTCACCATCGTTGATGGAGATCGAGATATTTATTAGATGTGCCTAGTTCAGCAGACCTTGGGCATAACAATTGTCTGTTCGTAGCAATCCGAGGGTGCCAGTGTAATGGAAGGACCCATAGGACAAGGAGAGCAGTGTTGTCACCAAAGAATATAACTTAACGGAAAGTAAACACCTGTCTCGCTTCAATTATAGCGCCATATGGATCATGATTACACCAGCAGAGCCTTCGTGAAGATGCTATCAAAGAGGCATGGTTTTAAGGAAAACCAATAAGGATGAAGAAAGAAGAAAATTTCCTTATATGGAATTGTACATAGCTAACCCCTCCCATACTGGGGTATATAAACTTCAACGAGAACGAGAGAAGCAGAGTACGAAGGATAAAGAGTACGACTGATAGAACGAAAGTACGAAAAGTAGAACGAGAGAGAGAGAGAGAGAGAGAGAGAGAGAGAGAGAGAGAGAGAGAGAGAGAGAGAGAGAACGAGGGAGAACAAGCACAGGGAGGGAGAGTAGACGTAAGGACCAAAATGCAGACGTGACCAGCCTTGTACGAGATGTCAGAACGAGTTGACTCCTGCCTTTATTACCAACTGTGAAACGCCCAGACCTGAAATATCTACGTTCCTGTCAACTGTCGAGAGCTGCTGTGAAGAGTATTATTTTTTTTTTTTTTGCATTATTTGTCTACTATCTTGACTGTTCCCCTATTTGCTGGAGTGTAGTTTAATCAGATGATTTTCTTTGTTTAGTTCAGTGCTTCCTAAGTACTCAATCAAGAAACATTGACCTTTGACTAGCTGTAAATAAAATTATGTTTTCTTTTGCGAGTTTTCTTTCTACATTCCCTTTATTTCAATGTGGGTAGTGGTTGAGAAATCCTAATTTCATTAATCAATTCAAAAGAACCTGGTTCAATCCCCACGAGGATCGTAACAGTTGGCGACCCTGCCAGGATTTTCGACTACATAACCAATTGAAAACAGGGAGAAAATAGAAAGAAGCAGAATGAGTGCGACTACGAGAGATTTGATAGATTCAGGTAAACTTCTTGGTCTAGATGGCGATGATCTCCGTGATTATGTTATTAAGAGAGTACAGGAAGTGTTTGAGAGAGATGAAAGAGCAGCTGAAAGAGAAGAAAATGAAAGAAAGCGAGAAGAGAAGAAAATGAAAGAAAGCGAGAAGAAAATGAAAGACAGCGTAAGCATGTGTTAGAAATGGCTCCTTTAAGACAAACTCTTCATAACAGACGGTCAGGTAGAAGATCAGGAAGTAATTCATCTTTAAATAGTGACACTGATAGTTTAGATATGAGTGCAGTACTAAAACTTATACCGAAATTTGATGAGGAAGATGTTACGAAATATTTTATGTCTTTTGTAAAGTTAATGAACAGAGTAGGTTCTCCAAAAAAACAATGGACTTTGTAGTTACAATCAGTTTTATGTGGTAAAACACATTCTGTGTATAGTTGTTTGTCTGAGGATGAAAGTGAAGATTATGATACTGTGAAAGAAACCATACTTAGTGCATACAGATTGGTACCAGAGGCGTACCGTAAGAAGTTTAGAAGTTTGAAAAGAGATGATACTGGTACTTATGTAGAGTACGGAAAGAAGTTAGAAAGATCGTTTTGTGATTGGTTGACTTCCGGTGAAGTTAATAATTTTGAAGATCTCAAGAACTTAGTTTTGTTAGAAAGTTTCAAAGATAACATATCCCCAGACATCAAATTATATATAGAAGATAGGCGTGAAACATCTTTTGCTGATGCTACGAGATTAGCAGATGAGTACAGTCTCACACATGGTTTAAGTGGCAGTAAAAAGAAAAACGATCTTTTGTCAAGGCACAACATAGTAAAGGTAGTTCTAACAATAACGATAATACGAACAAGGATCATTATTATTATTATTGTTACACATCTGGGAAGGAAGGTCATATTTCTCGGTACTGTAGGAGCCAATGGGCAGTCAGTAACTCAGAGGTCACTTGTTACAATTGTAATAAGAAAGAGCATATAGCTACGAATTGCACAGTAGAAAGTACGAATGTGAAGAAACCTGTGTCACTAGTTAATAATCTTTCTTCAGGAAGGAATAGTCTCTTGAAAGAAACTAGGAAACATTATGGTGAATTTTTGTCTGAAGGTTCAGTTTCTTCTCTTAAAGGAGGTGATTCAAGGGAAGTAGTTTTGCTTAGGGATACGGGAGCGGCCGTATCACTCGTTAGGAGAGAGAGTGTGCCAAGGAATGTAATAATCAGCATGAAATAAAAAGTTATGCTAGGTGGGTTTCCGAACACTTGTGTAGTTTGTCTTTTGTTAAAGATGAAATTGAAAAGTCAGTTAGTAACAGATGTAAAACTAGCAGTCGTGGATACTTTGTCCGTAGACGGCGTTGACATTATTGTTGGCAATGATTTAACTACCTCCAAGTGTGTGAATCCTATCTTAAGTGAAGTTCAAGTGCCTGAAATGATAGTAACCAGGTCAGGATTAGATACAGATATTGACTACGGTCATAGGTTGTTCGAGGATTCGAACGTAGGTAATAGAGGCGGTGATGATGAACTTAGCATGAGTGTAGCTGAGGAAACCGACTCTTTAAATGTTGATAATGTGAGCAGAGATGATGATGTTGCTGGTGAAAGAAGTAATGTACAGATAGACAATGTAATAGGGCCAAGTAATAGCAGCTGTAGTGTTTTAGAAACTAGCATATTGAATAAGGATGAACTAGTTAAGATGCAGAGGGAAGATGAAACACTAACTAGAATTTTTGAATGTGAATTGGATGAGGAACCTGAAAATGTTTGTAAGGAAACATTTAGTTTAAAAGACAAACTTTTGTGTCGCTATGTTCGTCCTAAGACAGGGAGCAAAGAGGACGTCATAGAGCAATTATTAACTCCTAGGATACTTCGTGAATCAATTTTGAAATTAGCACATGATGAGGAAGGACATTTAGGAGTAAATAAAACATTTAAGTGTATAAGTAAAGCGTACTTTTGGCCTAAAATGAAAAGGTATGTGAAGAGATATGTTTTAAGTTGTCACGAATGTCAAATGGCTGGCAAACCTAATCAAGTAATTCCAAGGGCTCCGTTATATAATATTCCATCGGTAGGAGAACCTTTTAAGAATGTCGTAATTGATATCGTAGGCCCTTTGCCCAGAAGTAAGGGAGGGAATATCTATCTATTAACAATCATTGATAGACTAACACGATATCCAGAAGCAATCCCAGTAAGAAATTGCAATGCAAAAAACTGTAGTTAAACGCTTGCTGAACTATTTCTCTAAATTTGGACTTCCTTGCGTTATACAGAGTGATAATGGTAGCAATTTTGTATAAAAGTATTTCTGAGATAAAATTAAAGAGTTAGGGTTTAAACTTGTAACTTCCACCCCGTACCACCCTGAATCACAAGGAATTGTTGAACGTTTTCATCAAACGTTGAAAGGTTGCTTAAAGAAGTTGTGTAATAATTTCGAATATGATTGGGAAGAAAAGTTACCTTTTGTCTTGTTGGCTTTACGATTAACTCCTAATGACGCCACGGGATTTAGTCCTTTTGAATTGTTGTTCGGTCACACCGCCAAAGGACCTTTAGAAATTTTAAAGTGTAAGTTAATGTAAGAAGAAGATAAAAAGGATTACACACAAAATATCGAAGATCACAAAGAGGATTTAAGGAAAGCCTGGCGTTTGGCAAAAGAAAATGAGAGCAACCGTCAAGGGGAAACTAAAAGAAAGTACGATCTTAAAGCTAAAGACAGAATTTTCCATGTGGGTGATAAAGTCTTAGTATTAGTCCAGAAAGAAGGTCCCTAATTATCTTATAAGTTCGAGGGTCCATTTCCTATCATAGATAAAAGGGGAAATTTGAATTACTTAATTGATATGGGTAGGCGTAGAGCTAAGTGGTTGCACATCAACTTGCTAAAGAAATATAATGAACGCCCAGTGCCAGTTGTAACCGTGTCGCAGAGAGAGATTACTTTTGAGAAGAACTCTGATGTTCTTAATAATTTCACGTTGTTTAATTCTAGCTTAGAGGAAGAAAAAACAAGGGAATTATTCAATGTGTTTTCAAATTATCCAGAAACTGTTAGTGATAAATTGGGTTTGACTAATCTTTTAGAACACGATATTGAGTTGTAGGACACAAAACCCAATAGACAAAATCCTTATCGTCTAAGCCCAGAAAAAAGCAAATTCAGTCCAACAGGAAATTAAGTATATGCTCGACAATGGTCTGATTGTTCCTAGCGAAAGTGACTGGTGTTCTCCAATAGTTCTTGTTAAGAAGGAAGATGGATCAGATAGGCTGTGTATTGATTTTAGAAAAGTGAATAGTGTTACGAAACAAAGTAATTTTCCCCTCCCCAGGATAGAAGATTGTTTAGATAAAATAGGAAATGCTAAGTTTATTTCTAAACTTGATTTGGCCAAAGGTTATTTGCAAGTGCCTTTAAGTAGTCGAGCACAGAAAATATCTGCTTTCATAGCACCTTTCGGTAGTTATGAACCCAAAGTTATGACTTTTGGTCTACGAAATGCAGCAAGTACTTTTCAAAGATTAATGAATAGTTTTAAATGGAATTGATAACTGTGTCGTGTATTTGGATGATCTTGTAATATTTTCAGATACGTGGGAGCAACATTTACGCATTTTAGCCAAAGTATTAGCAGTCCTTGAGAAAGCAAAACTTGTTTTAAATTTGAAGAAATGTGAATTCGGAAAAACCTCGATCACATATTTGGGTCATAAAGTGGGTCTAGGTAAGATTTGTCCAAAAGATGGGAACATAGAGGCTATCATCAACTTCCCAATCCCTACCAGTAAAAAACAGGCAATGAGATTCATTGGAATGATTTCATATTTCCGCCGATTTGTTCCTAATTTTTCAGAAATAAGTGCTCCAATAACTAATCTTTTCAAGAAAGGACGAAGTTTTGTATTTGAAAATGAATGTATTGAAGCTTTCAATAAGTTGAAGGCCATAATGATTCACGAGCCCGTACTAATGTTGCCCGATTTTAGCAAGGAATTTAATTTAGCAATAGATGCAAGTGATATTGGCATAGGAGGAGTTCTGTTGCAAGAAGTGAACGGGACTAAGCACCCTGTAGCTTATTATTTGAAGAAGTTAAATAAAGCACAGCAGAATTATTCAACTATTGAGAAGGAATTGTTTAGTTTAGTATCAACTTTACAACATTTTGAGATTTATGTACGTAGTGGTCATGTTTTAACTGTGTATACTGATCACAATCCATTAGTTTACTTAGATAGGTTTAAGAATAAGAATAAACGTCTCATGCGTTGGAGTTTAGAATTACAAGACTACGATTTAAAGATAGTTCATATAAAGGGAAAGAATAATGTAATAGCCGACAGTCTTTCTAGAGAATTTTCAGAATGATATGGACGTGTTTTTCTTTCTGTTTTTTTTTTTTTTTTTCTTCTATCAACAAGTAAGAGTGTGTTTTGGTTTAGTTACATGATACGAGAGTAATGAAGTAATTGTCTCTCAGTTTAGGGATAAGTGATTTTCTCCTTTGATAAATTCGTTTATAAAAAAAGATATAATCAGTAGACTTTCCTTTTTTTTTTTTTAGGGGGACGTGTCATGGGTAGATAAAATAATAAAGAAAAGAATGTTAAAACATGTGAATTTTCTACTCTTAAGAAGCAGAGAGGAGTTCCCGCTAGTGTTTACTGGAAACTGTCACCGTCGTTGATGGAGATCAAGATATTTAGTAGATGTGCCTAGTTCAGCAGACCTTGGGCATAACAATTGTCTGTTTGTAGCAATCCGAGGGTGCCAGTGTAATGGAAGGACCCATAGGACAAGGAGAGCAGTGTTGTCGCCAAAGAATATAACTTAACGGAAAGTAAACACCTGTCTCGCTTCAATTATAGCGCCATATGGATCATGATTACACCAGCAGAGCCTTCGTGAAGATGCTATCAAAGAGGCATGGTTTTAAGGAAAACCAATAAGGATGAAGAAAGAAGAAAATTTCCTTATATGGAATTGTCCATAGTTAACCCCTCCCATACTGGGGTGTATAAACTTCAACGAGAACGAGAGAAGCAGAGTATGAAGGATAGAAAGAGAGTACGGAAAGTAGAACGAGAGAGAGAGAAACAGAGGACGAGAGAGAGAACGAGGGAGAACAAGCACAGGGAAGGAGAGAAGACGTAAGGACCAGAATGCAGACGTGACCAGCCTTGTCCGAGATGTCAGAATGAGTTGACCCTTGCCTTTATTACCAACTGCGAAACGCCCAGACCTGAAATATCTACGTTCCTGTCAAATGCCGAGAGCAGCTGTGAAAAGTATTATTTTTTTTTGTATTATTTGTCTACTATCTTGACTGTTCCCCTATTTGCTGGAGTGTAGTTTAATCAGATGATCTTCTTTGTTTAGTTCAGTGCTTCCTAAGTACTCAATCAAGAAACATTGACCTTTGACTAGTTGTAAATAAAATTATGTTTTCTTTTGCGAGTTTTCTTTCTATATTCCCTTTATTTCAATGTGGGTAGTGGTTGAGAAATCCTAATTTCATTAATCAGTCTAAAGAACTTAGTTCGATCTCCACAAGGATCGTAACACTGACCAGCCAGGTTTCGAACCCTAGTCTAGGATACTTGTATGACAGTGACACTAACACTTAGCCATGGAGAAAGATAGAAGTCAAAGACAATTCTTCTGTACATATACCTGTCGAATTAAGGTTTTTTGTACTCAGAATTGAAATCAACCCATCTTCACCATCGTAGCTAATTGATAGGTTTGTAACTTGGCATTCAATTAATGATAAATTTTGCACATTTAAACATGTTTCATATTCAAAATAAGCCATGTATTTTAATACATTAAAGTCTGGATTCTCTTACCAACCTCGGGATCAGAGCCCTAAGCGAAATTACTAAAAGACTATTGCATCTGGCCAGCCAGGTTTCGAAGCCTAGTCTAGGAAACTTGTATGACAGTGAGACTACCACTTAGCCATGAAGAAAGATATAAGTCAATGGCAATTCTTCTGACCATATACCTGTCGAATTAAGGTTTTTTGTACTCAGAATTAAAATCAACCCATCTTCACCATCGCAGCTAATTGATAGATTTGTAACTTGTCATTTCATTGTTGATAAATTTTGCACATTTAAACATGTTTTTCATATTTAAAATATGCCATATATTTCAATGCATTAAAGTCTGGATTCTCTTAACGACCTCGAGATCAGAGCGCCAGGCAAAATCCCTCACATTACAGCATCTGACCAGCCAGGTTTTGAACCCTGGTCCAGGATACTTGTATGACAGTGACACTACCACTTAGCCACGAAGAAAGATAAAAGTCAATTACAATTCTTCTGTACATATACCTATTGAATTCAGGTTGTTTGTACTTAGAATTGAAATCAACCCATCTTCACCATCGTAGTTAATTGGTAGGTTTGTATCTTGTCATTTGATTAATGATAAATTTTGCACATTTAAGCATGTTTTTCATATTTCAAATAAGCCATATATTTTAATACGTTAAAGTCTGGATTTTCATACAGACCTCGGGATCAGAGCCCCACGCAAAATCACTCAAAAACTATAGCACCTGACCGGCCTGGTTTCGAACCCTGTATGACAGTGACACTAACACTTAGCCACTAAGAAAGATGAAAGTCAATGACAATTCTTCTGTACATATACCTGTCGAATTCAGGTTTTTTTGTACCCATCTTCACCATCATAGCTAATTGGTAGGTTTGCAACTTGGCATTCGATTAATAATAAATTTTCCAGATTTAAACGTCTTTCATATTGCAAATAAGACATATATTCTAGCTACGATGGTGAAGATGGGTATACAGTATATACAACACTAAGAAGCTGGTTTAATCACACTACCAGCGGCCACCAGGAAGTGTTTAATCTCATCCAACTGACGTAGGTAATGTTTGAAGAACACGCTTGAAAATTTTCATCCTGTGTAAGCCTGCAAAGGACATAGATTGGAAAAAAAATAAGGAAAGGGCAACTTTTCTAGGGTCATGACCCGCTGGAATACTTTCCGGGTCTGCCCTTCTGATGAAGTAGGTGAGTTTGGACCTTAGCTGTTTCAGAGAAAGATTATATCCTGTCCTCTCCCCTTTAAAAATTTGACTGCCTTTTAAAGGCCCCGCTCTTGGATAGGTAGGCTTTAAGGCACACTCCAGGGGCACAGAGAAGGGTCCTCTTGTAGTGGAACACTCTTCCAGGGCCCCCAGCGTTTCGTGGGAAGTTCGTTTTTCGCCAAAAATACAGGATCTGGACAAAATTTTACCTACCCCGAATCCAAGAATTCAATGTGGCCATCATCCCTTGAAAGGGCTACAATCTCACTGACTCTAACACCAGAAGCCATAGCAAGCAAAAAGATAGACTTTTGAGAAAGATCCCTCAGAGAGGCAGAGGCATTATCTATTGAAGAGGCAAAGTGAAGGACTTTATCCAACGACCATGAAAGAGCACTTGGAAGAGCATTAGGTTTTAGTTTAGCACAAGCCTTTGGGATCTTATTGGACAGCTCACTATTGAGTTTGATATCAAAAGCATAGTGCCAACTTACATGAGGCAATAGTTGTAGAGGCTAGACCTTGATCATGTAGTGAAATAAAGAAAGAAATACAGAAGTCCATAGAAATAGAAGAGGGCTGATGACTTTTCACGAACACAACCAATTTTTTCCAGGAAAAAAAATATTGTCGTTTCTTGGTGTTGGACTTGTACTTTTCTATGAAGTCAATTCTTTCCCTCGCATCTCTCTATTTTTTTTGAGCCGCGAGAGCGGGAAAATCAATAGCTAAAGGGTTTTCATTATCCAAAAGGAAGCGAAGACAGTCTTCAGTTGAACATCCTGGGACAACCCTGAATATGGTGGAGAGATCTGAAGGGGTTGAGTTCCAGAACAAAAGGATACCAATTCCTATTGGGCCACTTGGGAGCCACTAGAGCTGCTGCTCCCCTGAAAATCTACAGTTTGTTCAGTACTTTCAGTAGGATGTTGAATGGAGGAAGTAGGTAGATGTGAGACCATTGGTTCCAAACCAGAGACATTGCATCCATTTCTGTCGCTTATGGATCTATGTTTGGTGCTACATACCGGGGAATCTTCTTGTTGAAGCTCGTCGCAAAGAGATCAATTTGCAGTTCCGGGACTTGTTCTAGAATGAAACAGAATGATTCTGCATCCAGAGATCATTCTGTTTCCTGAGGCTTGGATCTCGACAGGGTGCCCGCCGTCACATTGTGAACCCTTTTGAGGTGAATTGCTGAAAGATGCCATTTCCTCCTTTTTGCTGAAGAGTGAATGGCTATGATTGCATGACTGATCTGAGGAGATCTGGAGCCCTGTCTGTTGACACAGTGTACTGTTGTGTTTTTGTCGATTACCAATTCGTCTTTGGACATAGTCTCTTCTGAGTCAGAACATTGATGTGAAACTTCTGAAATGCAATCGACAACTGACCCTGCACTTTCCTGGAAGAGGAGTGCCCCCCCCCCCACAAGATTGTTCCGAGGCGTCCGTGTGAATAGACACGGAAGGAGGAAGGTACTGTAGAGGGACGTAGTTTGATAGATTCTTGACAGTGGACCATGGCTTGAGCTGCTTCCGTAGTAAGACCAAGGTTTTGTGGCAAAGATCTCTCTGAGCATTGGATACCTTTCTTCTCCAGACTCTGTTGGCATCTTTGAGTCTTACTTTTAGGATTGGGTCTGTCATGGCAGCGAACTGTAATGATCCCAAGACCCTTTCTTGTTGCCGTCTGGTGAGTACTTTTGAATGAAGTAAGCACCTGACAAGAGTTTGTGATTTCCTTTCTCTTGCCTTGTGGTAGAGAGAGGGTGTGTGACTGTGGATTCCAGTGAAGTCTTAGCCACTGGAATTTCCGAGCTTGAGATAGCCGGGACTTCTCGAGGTTGATTTGGAAGCCCTCTTGGGCTGCTTGAAGAAATTCCACCTTTCTTGCAGCCCAGACTAACCAGTCATCCAGGTATACCATCACCTGATGGCCTCTGTTCTAAAGTTGTTGGACAATGGCCTTGACTAGTTTCATTAAAATCCTTGGAGCTATATTGATGAGCCCAAAAGGGCATAGCTTTGAATGTGTAGGCCTTTCTTGTCAGTTTGAAACCAAGGCATGGGTAGAAGCGCCGACCTATCGGAAGATGCCAATAGGTGTCTGTAAGATCTACGGAGACAGTGTAGGTCCCCTGGGGTAGTAGGGTCCGTATTTGCAAGATAGTCAGCATCTTGAACTTGTCGTTCAGAATGAGTTTGTTTAGTGAAGATAAGTTCAGAATAGTTCGAAGAGTGTTCAAATCTTTCTTAGGCATGCAGGATAGCCACCTTTGAAGGTTCATGGATTTTGTGCAATGGATGGCTCCCTTCCAGAGAAGGTCCTGAACATAATCCTCCAAAAAGGGGGTTGTGGGATGAAAGAACCTCTTGAACTGGGGTGGTTTCTGTCTACATTTCCAGCCTAGCCCTTTTGAGACTATGTTGTGAGCCCAGGGATCAAACTCCCATTGATCCCTGAACAGAGGAAGTCATCCCCCTACCAGAAGCTCCTCATTGTTGTTGCGAAGTACCTGCAACTTTAGTTGTCTCTAATTCCTCGGCCTCTAGTTCAACCACCTCTTCCAGACCTTCCCCTGTTACTGGAGCACTTCTTATGATCTTTGGCAGGGTGGAACATGGTAATAGCTCTCTCATACACCGGGTTGACGGATGGAGACTAAAAAAGGTACTGCTGGGGCACCGTGTGCACAGTCTGAGGGATGGCGGAAACTGAGGCTGTCGCGACACGAAAAGATTTCCTTTCCCTTTAAGTGACTTCTGAGCCTCTTGCCCTTGGGTTGAGGTCCTTCATTGGGGGTAAATACCCCACTTGTCAATAAGGCTCTTGTTCTCCTGAGCCACTTTGTCCATGACTTCTTTAACCAATTTCTCAGGGAAGAGGTCCTTCCCCCAGTTATTGAATTTGATCAGTTTTCTAGGTTCATGTCTGATCGTAGCAGCCGCTGGGACATGTTCTCTACATGTTCTTCTGGCTAAGAAGAATGCATGGAGATCCCTATGGAACATGATTAGGCGAGTCTTCGCCAAGACAGGGAAGAGATCAGATTTGGAATAGTTTCCAATAACACTGGTTTACAAAAAAATTGAGGCAAGCACAAAAATACCCGTTTTTACCTAATTTGGGGGTGCTGAATTCAAATTTGCAATCCATTTTTACTCATCACCACTAGTTTTTTTTAGATATGCATAGTGTGCATATACGGTACATAAAGGCATATATGCATTCAGGGTTAATTCTAATATTGTGAGACTTATGGCTTATTTTTTAGTTATTATGCACTAAATGTAAGTGATTGCATTACATTATATATATAATTATATATCAAGACGGATTTTGGTGGTTAGGGCACCAGGTCTCAATCCACACTCAGTAGTGCTCTGGCAGTCATTGGAAGAGGTTGTCTCGAGGTGGCGCAGGAGGTTGGGGTCCCTCAACTATCGTGTTACACATCTTTTGGGTAGCTAAATATTAGTATTACATTTTCTAATGCACATTTTATTGACTTGCATATGATTTAGTTTTACTTTGTTATATTTCCAAGTTCTCCAATGGCTTCAAGCACGTCAAAACATCGAGGATGCCTCAACAAGGCCAATTCTTTCTGCTACGTGTGTGGGGACTTCACAATAGTTGCACAGCATCGAACCATCACTTTCCTCCTCAGAACCGCCTACTTTCACTATTTTGACTGTAAAATTGGTGATCAGGACAAGTCTTGGGCTCCACGCATCTGTTGTAAACCCTGCTACAATGGACTAACTGCATGGTTTAATGGCAAGAAAGCGGCTTTCAACTTTGCAGTCCTGATGGTTTGAAGAGAGCCACAAAGCCACGCAGATGATTGTTATTTTTGTTTAACTAATATAACTGGTTTCAATGCATCTTCTAGGAAAAAGATCAAATATCCTAACCTTCCATCTGCTATGAGACCCGTTCCCCATTCAGATGATCTTCCTGTACCCACACCTCCAGTAAATAAGTATCTTCTTTCCTCATCAGATGAAGAAATGCCTTCAAGGGAGGATTCTGCCGAGTCAATATCTTTGGAAGATACTGAGTCTACATATTCAGGAACAAGTAGCAACGAGCCACACTGGATCATGCAAGAAGACCTGAATGATCTTGCTCGTGATTTGTATCTGTCAAAACAGCAGTCAGAGCTCTTAGCTTCTCGGCTTAAACAGTGGAACCTAGTCCAGGAAGATGTAAGGATCACCAGTCTCAGGAATCGGAACAAAGACCTTGCTTTCTTTTTCATCATGGAAAACAAGTTGTGCTACTGCACAAACATACCTGGCTTGTTCATGTCCCTTGGTTTGCCACATAATCCTTCAGACTGGCATCTTTTCATAGACTCTTCCAAGCGAAGTCTCAAGGCTGTGCTTCTGCACAACGGGAATAAATATCCCAGCATTCCCATTGCACACTCTGTCCATCTAAAGGAGTCCTATGACAATATGGAGCTACTTCTAGAAGCTACTAAGTACAGCGAGTACCAATGGAGTCTGTGTAGGGACCTCAAGGTCATTGGTCTTCTTATGGGTATGCAAGCAGGCTTCACAAAGTACTGTTGTTTTCTTTGTCTCTGGGATAATCGAGCTGTCCCAGCATTACAAGCAGAAAGACTGGGGGTCTAGAAGCACTTTTGTTCCTCGTGAACACAGCATCAAGGGGAATCCTCTGGTGGACATGAATAAGGTGCTTCTTCCTCTGCTTCACATCAAGCTTGGTTTGATGAAGAATTTCATGAAGGCGTTGAACAAAAATGGTGCTGCTTTCCAACACTTGTCTACTGTGTTCCCAGCTGTTAGTGCTGCTAAGCTCAAAGAGAGCATCTTTGTCGGACCTGAGATCCGAGAAGTGCTGAAGGATACTGATTTTGAGGAGCTTCTTAACTTATAGGAACTGAGAGCATGGGAAGCATTCAAGTCAGTCTGTAGTGGCTTTCTTGGTAACACACGCGTACCAGATTACCAAGCCTGTATTGAAAAGTTGCTAAAGTCTTACGAGGATATGGGGTGCCGAATGTCATTCAAGATTCATTTTCTCTATTCCCACCTCAACTTCTTCCCGCCAAACCTTGGAGCAGTGAGTGATAAGCATGGAGAAAGATTCCACCAAGACATTACAAAGATGGAGAGCAACTATCAAGGCAAATGGAACCCCGGCATGCTGGGAGACTTCTGCTGGATGCTCTTTCGTGACATCCCGGGGCCAAAATACACCAGATCTTCTAAGAAAACACACTTTTGACTGTCTGTGGTACTATGAATAGTGTAATTATGTCATCCAAGTACAGTATATTGATTCAATTAGTGTTTTTTATCTATCCTGTTTTATCTGTTATAAGATGCTGCAACTCTTGAAATGTGCACATATATTCTCTGTTTATACTAAAATGAGACTATTTAAAAGCCAGAAAACTAGTGGTGATAGAGCAAAACTATTTATAAATTTGAATTCAGCACACCCAAATTAGCAAAAAACACCTATCCCCATTCTTGCCTCAGACCAATTTTTTTTTTTTTTTTTTTTGTAAACCAGTGTAAGTATCTCTAGATAAGATTGGAAGGATAAAGAGGCAGAAAGTCTCTCTTTAGTTTCCAGTTCTCCCTTAAATAGGGATTTGGGAATTCTAGGTATTTTCTCATTAAACTGTTTACCCCCGATGTATTTATCTAGTTTTCCAACAGTGAAGGTATGTTGGACCTTCTCCTAGATTTTCGAATCATAGGGAAGAGCTAGAGAGATAGGTTTACATTCCTCTAGTACTGGGAATGGCCTGTTCTCTATTAATGCTTTCATGTCACGGCCTCTGCTTTTAGAGGCAAAAGGGAAGACAGTATCCTTTGGAGCCACAAAAGTGGCCTGTTTCCTGCCAAGGGCAGAAAGTTGGGTATTGGTGAATTCAGCCAAAATTCCAACCAAAAGGGATTGACCCTTACCATGATCCAGAATGATTGCTTCCTTAGGGATCGTATCATCCCTAATGGACACTTCCAAGTTAAGCCTTACGTAGCAGTAAGGATAGGTATTGATTGATGGAAAGAACTTCCAATTTCAAAATGCTTGGAACCCAAAGCATCCCCAATATGAAGGAACCCTTTGGTTAAGGCCATATGCTCAGCATAGCACAAAGGGTTCTTAACTGTGCATTCTGGTAGGCTTGAAGCTGGGGAGCCTTAGAGACAGGTGTCTGTTGTAAAGCTTCTATCCTCGCTGTTAGATCATTTTTGGCAGTTAGATTCTCCACGAAAGCTTTCATGGACACCATTAGTTCCAAGTTACTGGGGAGCGAAGATTTGTCTAACGTCGGAACCGGAGTGGAGGTGGAAGCTGGGGCTTGGGTAGAAAGTAAAGAGGCAATGGGAGCTGCACTCACCTAATGTACATCCAATGACTCCTCTGAGGCTTCCATGGTCAGCAGGTTCCTCTCTCTCTATGACGACACAGAAGAAGTAGTAGACATGTTGTTGGCGTCCAGGCTAATGAGTTGCAGAGCGTCCCGAACTTCATATCCGCATGATCTGCTGGTACCGGATGGAGTTGGCCCGTCGGTAACTGGTGACCAAATACAGAGGAAACCTCAGCCTTGGGAAAAAGGAGGTCCTTCCGTTCCAGAAAAGGAAGATAAGGGGCACCTTGTTGAGAGCTCATCTGGAAGCCTCTTACCCAGTGTCAGAGTGTCCTCCGACATCGATCTTGAACGCCCAATGAGACGTCAGTGGCATAGAAGCCACTTTGAAGGAGATCCGTGCAAACCTGGCAGTTGGTAGGGTCCCAGATTGCAATGGATCCCTTGGAAATATGGCAATCATTGCGTTTCCAGCAAGTCTTGTGGCCACAGGGTAACTTGACCCACCTGGTACAGGTGACCGTTGAATACGCCATATCATCAGCGACCTGTAAAGATAAGACATTCTTACGAAGCTGGTCTAGTGTAGAGTAAATACTTTATTCATGCATTTTACTTGTGCATTTAAGATGTGAGTTCCTCTCTTATAGGTTTAAGTAATTTTATGTAAATTACATAAGACTTATGTTATTCATTTCATTGTATTTTTAATTCGTCAGTGTATGTAAATTTACGTTATTTTCTAAGAATTAACTTTTTATTTCCCGTATTTTGTTACGAAGTTTTATGCAACTCGATTAGGTATGCTGTACGACACATGAGATTTGAACACGAGGGCTAATGTATTTTTTTTTTTTTTTTTGCACAAGGTATTACATGATGCTTATATTTCCATGTGGTTGGAATGTTCTTGAAAACCCCAGAGTTAGTTTTAACCTTTTTCATTGTTTCGAGGAGGGAGGAGGGCAGAGTTAGCTGAGAGAGGGCTACCTCGCAAGCAAGGTTTGTTCCCTTGTTCATTTTACTAAGCTGGCAACATTGGCGCCACTAGAGCCTGCCCCCAAACGACGAGAATCTCTTAGAATCATCTAAAAGTTTCAAGTCAATATATATGTGCCTCTAGGAAATTGTAAGCAGCAGAAGAGATCGAGCCTATCCCTTTGAAAGAGCCAACATCCTCTCTCCTCTCAAGTACATCAAGTGTGTGCCCTCGTAAAAGTGAATAAGTTTTTATACAACATATATTGTGTGTAATGTCTTCAAACGTTGATAAATAAATTGAATGGGATTTCAAGTGCATTGTGTTAACGTAAGTACTGGTATAACATAACATTTTGTAACTGGCCCTGTGAAATTTAGGTCAAAACAGTGAAGTGTATCTATTTTGGCTTAACTGTTCGGTTACCTCGTGTGATCCAAAACACGTAAGGATACCAGTTACTTTTATGTAAATTTCATTAAGGGTTTAATCATTAGAGTGTTAAAGAGCTAACTATTGTCATTAATTATCAAAATTAAATACTTTTATAAATTAATTTCCAGCGAAACAAGATATTGTATATTTTTTTCAGTCTTTCTTTCGTCTTAATCTAAGTTTTTGTTCAAGATTTAATATTTCGAGTGATTTACATTGGTGTTAATTCTTGTGAATTGCTGTTGTAATTTTTTTTATAGAATATACTTATTTTTGTAAAGCGTGTATCATTTCAATCACCGATATTTCTTAATAGTCCTTGCTCCTCCTAATCCCTGACAAGAACCAAAGTAAGAGGTTGTTTTTGATTACTTCTTAACAATTAATCACCCAGTTTTGATTTGAGAATAACGTAAAAGACCTTAGGATATTCAGTGTTTTATACATTGTCGTCTGAGAGTTATATAATTTGCATAGAGCTCGGGTATTAATTTTCAAGTGTAACAGATTTATGTAAAAATAAACAGGTGAGTTTGGAGCTCGGGAGGTTATGTAATTCTCCAGCCGTAATTTGATAGTATATATTATTAAAAATCATATCTTCTTAAAATTAGTTAAAGAAATAAATTTTTATTTTAAAAATTATTGACTTCGTGAATTATTATTATTATTATTATTATTATTATTATTATTATTATTATTATTATTATTATTATTATTATTATTATTATTATTATTATTATTATTGATAAAATAATTTTTGTCTTTGAATTATTGTAATCCTAAAATTGCCTTTTGAACTTTTATAATAAATATAAAGTTTTGACTATTTGTACTGTACATAATGTCATAAAACTACTTTCAACATTTTTACGTAAATCTATAATTTTTTTTCTCCTAGAATTCATAAAGTTACAATTCTACTCACATTACTTTCATTTTAATCGTAAAAAAACATGTAAAACCAGATTCTTTAAATTGATGAAAAATGCATATCTCTTCGAACCTTAAAGCACTATATATATGATCAACTTGCGTAACATCCAATTTCCCTTATCTTCAACTGTATTTAAAAGGGGAAAAAAAAAGAATTCAATAATTTTCTCCTTCATAATTCATGAGTCCAAGATTTACTGAAGATACCAAGTTCTAAACCCACTGCATTTCGTATCCAGCAATCACTCATTCGGTGCTCTTCTAATTTGTGATTTGCCAATCTATGATAGTGATCTGCAGTTTATGGCTCGTGATCTAATAGGATAAAAGAAGACAAGTAAAATTATGTCCCTTTATTTAAAAATTCAAAATAATTTGCATTAATCTATTTTTTTTTTTTGCAAAGGTAAAAATCAAGGAAAAACAAAGCTAAAAATCAGTGAGGAATTTAACGATAAACCTCTTAAATAACATTGAAAAATATTCTTAACATAATTCTAGACATTTTTTCCTCATAATTCTATAATAGTATTTATCAAGATGTGGCCGGAGTAGTTGTTCAGTCGTACCTCTCATCATTCGAACATTTGGATATATATATATATATATATATATATATATATATATATATATATATATATATATATATATATATATATATATATATATATATATATATATATATATTGATTTTTTTATCCAACTATGATAGTTCAATTGATTCCGTGTACGTTCCAGAATTAACAATGATATGTACAATTTCGAAGTGTTACAAATGTATTTCTGTCTCGACGATCAACATAAGACTAAGAACAGTCAAGACCTTTTTTTAAACCAAAAACCCAAGGGCCGGTAATCTTGTTACCGTGATTTCTATTATTCTTAATTTATACTTTACTATCTGTTGATTCTGGGGAACGATTCCCTAGACTTGTACTCCACGGTTATACTTCCCCTTGCCAGCAAATATAGCTTCGTCTATCTGTATTGGCTCGGAAGTAGACCCGACCATCTGACCTTTGCTCTGAAGTATTCATCCTTCCCGACATGTGCCAATCAAATAGTGGGGAATGAGATCGTCCTGCCATAACTTCAACATAGTTGATATGATTTCACACACACACACACACACACACACACACACACACACACACACACACACACACACAGAATGCAAAATATCCAAAATCTTCAGTTCATCTTCGCATTTAAATCAAATTAATGAAAAGAAATAAAAAAAACAGTTTCCCGTATGAACACTATCAAAAGTCTGGCATCCTTTAACTGGATGTCTCACTAGTGGTACAAAATTTTCATTCATTTTGCCCCTTTTATTTTGGATTTTGCACTTAGCCCAGTTAATCACAACAACTTCAGGATCATCTAATAAATGATTGTCACGAAAGCTCCACAACAGCTATTTCTTCATTGTGTATAACGTTCCGTACATAATCTGCGTGGTTCCACATTTCATTGTTGGGATTTCAAATCGCAATGGATGTTCCAATTTCTAAAGACAATTTATCTTTTGTTTCTCGTTTGGTTGTTTACTGCAGTGTTAACGACCAACTGTCTCGTTGTTTAATGGAGAAACATGAGTAGACGACAAGACTATAGTGTTTATACCTAGCTAATTTGCTAAGTAGAATAATTACCATAGTTTTATTGAACTATGGTGATGTTAGTAATTCCTTGCATTTGTTTATAACATGTTTTATTGCGTATATTTATTCCTCATATTTATCATAATTGCATCAATTTATCAATAAGGGCAATTTGTTTTCTGGCAGCTGCTGAGCTACGACGAAGATGGCTCGGACATCCAGGTGGTGACGAGCCACGGTCAGGACACGACCTCTCAGCTGCTGATCCACCGAGCCATTGGGAAGGATTCGGGAGAGTACACCTGCTCGCCCGCAACTGCTCCTTCGTATTCGGTCAATGTTCACGTGATCAACAGTAAGTGTCCCGGTGAGGTTTTGTTCCGGCCATGAATGTTCTAATGATCAATAAAGGATATGTTGGTTAGATTAAAACCAGATGAAGGTGGTTTGAAGAAGGATCTTTAACAAGGGATCACATGCATTTAAAAATGATCATTTTAACGGTGATAGACAGACATATACTGTATATTTAAGTATAGACATAGATCGATACTACAAGCATGTACAATAAAGCGCTGGCTGAAATTGTAACTGTAATTATATATATACAGTAAAATTTTTACATAGAAACATATTTATGCAAACGTAGACACAACCACCAACCTTAAGTAAGGAAAAGCAAGGAGAAATAGTAGCTGGTAAGTACACACACACGCAGACACACACACACACACACACACACACACATATATATATATATATATATATATATATATATATATATATATATATATATATACATGCGCGCACACACACACACACACACACATATATATATATATATATATATATATATATATATATATATATATATATATATATATATATATATATATATACATACGCAAATGCATATATTTATGTATAAACACTCTTCTCAGCACCTCGAGTCAAACACCCTGCAGTATATACAAGTTTCCCCATCCACAGGCGAATCCCCGGCAGCTATCCATCACAAGAACACGACTAGCACTTCCTCTGCTTTAGCCAGTCCGGGCACGCCCTTGGAGGTGTTGCTTCTGCTAGTGTTCGTGCTATTCCTCGTTAGCGACGGAGGACACTTGCTGGTCGATGCTTTGACGCGGTCAAAGGCGTGACACCGGACCAGGCCTGAGGCACGTACAGGGGCGTGACTCATTCGGGGAATAGCAGAGAGACGCAGATGAAGATGGGAGGAGGAGGAGGAGGATTGAGTCAGATGAGGAAGAGGGAAGAGTGGATTGAAGGAAGAAGATTCTTAGGGGGATACTTCAGGTGGACTACGAAACGAGGAGATAAACCAAAGTCCATGGAATACACTTCCATGTAAAATAGTTGTGCATGTCTGTAATGGTATCTAGTGTGGGTTTCCTTATTTACTTGATACATGGTGATTTTTATGTGTAAGAATAACCATTTCATATTGTACTGTATTTTCATAAAAACTTTTGAAATACGTTTGACGAAATTTGAAGTCCTTTTCGTTCGGATTAAGGTATGAATTTATTTCTTTTAATTGGAGCGCGCCAGAAAGCTGTGCAAAACTATGTGAAGAGACCTATTTTGCAGGGACTGTTGTAACTACGAACAATACTGATTATTTTAAAATTTTATAAGAATTCGGTATATATTGAAAAATATGTTAATCTACATGGCTCAAAATTTTAATTCATATGGTTACAGTTACTGGAAGAGGCCAAAATCCTATCGATAATGACACAAAAGGTAATGACAGCAAATAAATATAAGTTTGAACTTCATTGTTCATTTACATGTGTATATGTAAACATCTGTGTGTATATGTGTTTCTTAAACGTCTGATATCATGAGGTTTATATAAAATTGTGTTTATTTGTATGTATACAAAAAAAAGACATTAATAGATGTATATTTTTATAAACTATCGCGTCCTACCTGATCAGAACTGGCAGCACGATCTCCTTGGCTAAATATGTAAAATGTCACAGGCTAATCTGACGAAGATTTAATCAACACCACTTGCAGGGGCAAACTGATGTCACTTGGAATCCTTGTTTAGAGTGAAGTGACTCATTATATCTTAGTTTGAGTGTGTGGACAATATATTACTCTTTTCTATCAAGTCCGGTCATACAACTCAGTTGAAGTACAACGGTTTAGCTCTATAGCTTTTTTGGAATGGTTCAGATGTTAAAGCTTGGTTGGAGTGATTCAGTTGAAAGAAAAATACTTTTTGTGACTCAAAAGAGGTAAATTGACGAAACATGTCTCATGGTCAAATTTTAAACCGTTAAAGTAAACTGACTACACAGAACTTGGTAAGTTAATCACCTCGATGCGTTTTGATTCAAGGGGCTGAATATGGTGAGGCTTGTTGGCTCAAGGAAATAATCAACTCGACTCGGGTTGATGCATAAGCATATTGATTAAACGGTACTTGAATAAAGCTTGCGAACTCATAACCACTTGCTTGGACTGATTCAACTTGACTTGTTCATTTGGAACGAATTGGCTTTACGTTTTCTGAGTAGAGTGTATATATTCAACTTGGCTTGTCTAATCGGATCTACTCCACTTAACTGGTTTGACGGAATCAGTTTTATGAAACTTACGTGAATTGTCTGAAACAAACCCACTTGACAAGTGCCAACTGTAGCCAACGAGCTTGTCATGACTCCACTTAACTTGTTTATGACATGTTGACTTGACAGAAATCAAGTAAGGGAAACTGATTTGATATTCGGATCAATGTGATTCATTTGGAGCCTATCAATTTGACCTGAATCAGGTAGAGCAAAATAAGACGCCGAATGCAACTTGAGTTCTTCTAATAAGTTCGAGATGACAAAACATTTTCTTGAGAGCTGAGGTAAATCAATTGATGGTATTTATTTGGGCGAACTTGAGACGTGTTGTGATCGCCATATTTGAAGATGTAAAATAAAATCTTGAAACGTGACTAAGATAATCTTCTATACAGATCAGTTGCTAACAAGTGTAAACCACTTGCACGCACCATATATATATATATATATATATATATATATATATATATATATATATAAATATATATATATATATATATATATATATATATATATATATATATATATATATATATATATATTTTTGGGCTCAAGCCATGTCGTCCTGATGGAAGTTCCTATAGGGTAGCTTCCTAGGGTATATTACAACTACGGCGATATTCCCAGAGAATTTACCTTAAGGTACCAGAATTCTAACTCCTGGAGCGAGTATCCCTCGTGAAAGGGATATCGCGACATATCAGAGGACGTATTCTAGACACGTCACATGGCAATCTACATCCTGGACAGAGATTTCGTCTCGTAGGAGGTGATTGACGAGATACGAATTCGGGAAAGAAAAAGGGGGAGCCGCTCCCAAGGCTTCCCTATCCCCCGATTCGTATGCGTGCCTGGCGCCAATCCTGGCGCCATCTGTATTCCTTTTTGCGTAGCTTAACAACTCGGTGTTTTTTCCTGTTTTTCTCGCAAATCTTGGATTTATTCGACTTTTCATGGCTTCTTCGTCTTCGTCGGCCTCTGATAAGTTGAGTATAGTGTCTGTTATGTATAAATGTAGGCTCTTGGTAAAATTTTGAGTGATTAATAGGATTAATCTTTGATACAAGAGCCGTAGCCTACCAGAGGTGTCCTGGACACTGTCGCTCGCTAGGTATAAATTAGTTAGTCAGAGCGACATTCCTGGTTGTTTTGCTTTAATAAATTTTAGCTATTTGGCATTACATAGGATTTCCTTTCGTGCTTAGTATTATTTGGCGAAGTATTCGCCATTCTGGCCTACGCTAGGCCATGTAGCCTAGTCGTTTGGTCCTAGTACTTCATGCATGATTTTGGTTTTTCCGAGTGTAATTAAAATTTTATTGAAGCTTTAGGCTATATTTTATACATTTTAGACTGTGTGGAATATTTCCAAGATTGTATACGTGTGAGTTTCGGTGAATTAGGTAATCGATTCTCTTGGTGCCTAGGCTAATTGCTTATGGAGCCTTAGTATACTTTATCATACTCCCCGGTTGCTTTCTTTTCTTCGGAGAAGGTATGCAATCCCTTTCCCTCTGTTTAAGCCTTGGGCTTATCCCTAAGTGGTTTTTTCCGAATTTATTTTCGATAAAACTATACTAGGGTGTTACTGTACCTTCCTGTTCCTGTAGTTATGGTTCAAGAGGGACAGAACAACAGAGTTTTTAGTCTGAGTCTGTGTTGTCTGGCTTGGGGCAGAGTCCCCCTCGCTGACCTAACACATACAAAGGGAGCTTAGCTCCCTTAGGTCACTACCGAAGGTTTCTGTAGTTATGATTCCTTCTTTTGTGATCTACCAGACTAGTCCTGTTGCTGTTCTTGGGGGAGGATAAGTTCTTCCCTTGGGAGTAGCAACGCCTTCCTTGCTTTGGTGCTCTGGAAGCTGGCAAGTATTGCTGGCCTTTCCCCTTAGATCTCCCTTAGGCTAAGATAAGTTTCTTGGCTGCGGGTGATCTGTCACTAAAGCAAGGTTGGCAGGACCCTCTTGTCCCTTCCCCCTCTATCTCCGTAATGGCCTAGCCATTACTGTACTGTACCTTGCCGGCCGGCAGAGCTGGCCGGCAGGGGTCTTACTGTACTGTACGTCGTTCTACTTCTGGACCTAGTATAGGTTGGGATGTGGAATTGACTCAGCCCATTGCCGGCCGGCAGAGCTGCTGGCCGGCAAGGGTCTTATGTTTTCGAGTGCTGCCCGGACCTCTCTTGGTCCCTCATCCATGCCTGCCGGCAGAGCCGGACGGCATTGGTCAAGGAAGCCTGAATTAGTTTCTCCCCTTCCTTATATGCACTCTTTCGGTTGCCGGGCTTGGAGGTTGTGTACACTCTTATCCCGGCATCCATTCTATTTTTCTTCTAGTGCTGTACCTGTCCCGGCTGCCGGCCTATGAGGCCGGCTGCCGGCCTATGAGGCCGGCATTCGGGCAGGTGTAGTCCTCTGGTTCTTTTGCTGCCGGCTGGCATCGGTCTTGTACCTTTGCCGGCCGGCTTATGTCAGTCCTTGTCTGCCGGTCACCAAGAGTGTGGCCGGCAGCTGGGTACTACCTTGTGTAGTTGCTGGCCGGCAGCCATTGCCGGCCAACACTGGCTGTTACCTGCCGGCAGTTGCTGCCGACCGGCACAGGCATTTGAACCAGAGTGCTGCCGCCCTATAGCTGTTAAGTAGTATACTTTAAAGCTAGTTGTGGTGTGTGCCGGCCGGCAAAGGCAGGCCGGCACACATCCCCCTATACTGTACTAGTATTCTTCTGTATAGCATATACAGTAAGAAGAAAACTATAGTAAAGGTTTTTGGTACAGCACTGTATCTTCTAACACTATTGTGTTTTCTTGCACATCCCTTTGCTGTTGCCCTCAGATAGGAAGCTGAGTTCTTCCCTGTCTATTATCCAGGATTTTAAAATCATTGCTTAGGTGTGAGCTCCACCTGTTTCCTCTGGAAACCTTGCATTGGTTACTCTAGAAGAGATAAACCATTTTTGATTTTATTATCTGGAAGGCTGCAACAATGGGTTGTGAGGGAAACACAAGTGTGTGTCTTTCCTTTCTGAATTGTTATGCTATACTATGCATATCCAGTGATACATAGTTCACTTGATACTCATGGAAATTTCTTCTCTTTACAGAAGGACACTCCGAAGTGGGGAAGTGCTTTCTGCAATGTCAGCAGCAAGAACCTCTGCGGACATGAGTTTTGTAGGAGACACGCAGCATACGCTGTCTCCAAGGATGATCTCCGGTATTGGGACCCTCAGGTATGTACTGTGTGCACTAACCTGATTAATGAGACATTTAAATAGCTAGGAAGAAGCTTCGTACCTGGGTAAGGGGCTTCCAAAAGAACACTTCTGGCCCTTATCTTCCAAGTGAGAAGATGAGGGCTTATCTTTTCCCTAAGGCATCAGCTGATGCAGTGATTCCCCAGCCTCAAGAGGAGATCCCCTAAGTTCAGATCCAGGTGGATGCTGAAGTCGCGGTCGCGATGCAAGACATCCAGCTAAATGACAGGATGTCTGATGTGGACGGGTGTCAGGAGGAAGACCTCCTGGCAGAAGCCCAGGATGAAGTTCAAGCCCCTCTACATCGGCCGGTCTCCCAGTAGAGCTGGGACAGGCCCTCTCTTCTATTGTTGGAATGATCCAACAAATGCAGAAGGAGAATCAGGAGAAGGCGGCTGCAATGGAACTGCGAATGCAGTGCCTTGCAGAATCACATGGGCCCCAGAAAAAGCTCAATGTGAAAGACCTTCCCTTGTGCTCAGATGCTAACCCATGGAGGTATGCTGAGCACATGCCGATGACGACTGGAAAGATCGTCATCTCGGATAAGCTGGGCTCAGTTCCCCTGGAGGGTGGAATTCTGGCCCAGCAAGGCATCATATCCGGACTGTTATGTCCGGCTGAGGAAGGAACCAGCTTCAAAGGAGGAGACAGAGCCGAAGGAGGTCATAGTGATGGACCATGCTAAGGCTCAAGCTCTACTTTCATCCTCGATGAAAGAGAGGGGCTTCTCTAACTCAAAGGTAGCTGCATTGAATAGGAAGCTCCCTTCCTTTGTGTCCTCGCCTACTAGAGCCTTCCCCCTTTTTACAGAAAGGGTTTCTGGCTGTACTAAAAGCAATCGAGGCCGGCAAGTCTTGCCCCTCCCTAGAGGAGTGTAAACCCTTGTCGCTGGCCCTGCCTATGGACCACAAAGACTGGAAGGACGTCCATCTTACGTTCTCAGTGGGAAAGTTGGAGGCTGATATTGCCGGACGTCAGTTCGGCAAGGACCTCCCTAAGCTGTCTGACTTTCTTTTGCGAAGTGAGTTCGATACAAAAGAAAGACTGACTGCCTCAATGTCTCTTCAGACTACTCTCGAGACGATGGCAAGTGACCCCAAGGTCCATGAAATGTTCATGGTAGTGGCCAAGCCTCATCTGGCCACAGTGACGAAGGACCTTTATGGCTTCGTCAAGGCAAGGAGAGCTTGTAGGGAGTTCGTGTTTACCTCGGCTACGGTGAGGCACGAGCTAAAGAAACTAATCTCCTCCAACATTTGGGGAAAAGCCCTTTTTCCCTACCGACTTGGTCAAAGAAGTTGTCGATAAAGCCGCCTTGGAGAATAGAAACCTTCTCCAGAAGTGGGGCCTGGCTATCAAAAGAAAGTCTTCCCCGGATGAGGGTCCTCAACCAAAGAGGAAGACTATGAGGACTAGGCTACCGTCTCGGCCAGCCAAGCCTCTTAGACAGCAACAGCAACTGCAATTGCCATTGCCCCAGTGCCCCAGATCGTGGCACAAACCCCGACCACCTTTCAGTGGGTACCCCAGGCCGTGTCGACACAGTCCACGGCATTCACCCCAGCGTTCGAAGGGCAGTCTACTTCCTTTCGAGCAAAGCCTAGAGGAGCAGCCAGAGGCTCGTCTAGACGCCCCTCAAGGGGAAGGGGATTCAGGGGTGGTCGTGGTCAGGAAGGCAAGACCTCAGGACGGCAGTCCAAGTGAGGTGATACCGGTAGGAGGGAGACTTCTGAAATTTCGGGATCGGTGGACCTTCGATCCCTGGGCCACAGCCTACTCAAGAATGGACTGGGCGGGAGCTGGTACAGCACTCCACCCCCGTACCTTCGGTTTTTCCAACACTCCACCCCCGTTATGGAGGAGTACGTTCAAGAACGGTTGGAGAAAAAGGGTGAAGCCCATCAATTTCTAAGGGAGGCTGTTTTGTGTTCCCAAGAAAGACTCGGAAAAGCTCAGAGTCATTCTGGACTTGTCGCCACTTAACAAGTTCATAGTGAATTGCAAATTCAAAATGCTAACACTGCAACACATAAGGACCTTACTGCCCAAGAGGGCATATTCCGTCTCTATAGACTTGTCAGACGCCTACTGGCACATTCCAATTAGCCATCGACTCTCCCCCTACCTAGGGTTCAGGCTACAACGAAGACTATCAGCCTTCGGAGCCATGCCATTCGGGCTAAACATAGCCCCAAGGATTTTTACGAAGCTTGCGAGCGTAGCTCTCAAACAATTTCGCCTAAAGGGAATTCAGGTAGTAGCCTACCTGGACGACTGGTTGGTGTGGGCAGCATCCGAGACAGAATGCTTGCAAGCTTCCAGTCAAGTGATCCAGTTCCTAGAGTACCTAGGCTTCAAGATCAACAGAAAAAGTCTCGACTTTCTCCATCTCAAAAGTTCCAGTGGCTGGGAATCCACTGGGACCTTTTGTCACACCGTTTCTCCACCCCGGCGAAGAAAAGGAAGGAGATAGCGGGTTCTGTCAAGAGACTTCAAGATTCCGAAAGGATATCAAGACACGAGCAGGAGAGAGTACTGCGCTCTCTCCAGTTTGCTTCGGTGACAGACCCAGTGCTAAGAGCACAGCTAAAGGATGCAATCGGAGTTTGGAGAAGTTATGCATCAAACGCGTGAAGAGATCTGAGAAGACCAGCCGCTTCGGCTAAGTACTCTTCTCAGGCCTTGGTCCCAAGCCAGACATCTAAAGAAGTCAGGTTCTTCTTCAGCCACCTCCCCCGTCGGTGACGATTCACTCAGACGCCTCGAAGGAGGGATGGGGAGGTCACTCTCATCGGAAAAAAGTCCAGGGGACTTGGTCCAGGCTATTCAAGACCTTTCTCATAAAACTTTCTAGAAGCTAGGGCAGTGCTCCTTACCTTAAAGAAA
>NC_090727.1:181680026-181682526 GCF_036898095.1 Palaemon carinicauda | reverse complement strand
TATATATATATATATATATATATATATATATATATGTATAAATATGATATATATATATATATATATGAATAAATATATATATATATACATATATATATATAATATATATATATATATATATATATATATATATATATATATATATATATATATATATATATACTGTCTATATATAGATTATATATTATGTGATCTTTGTAAATGTATGTATGCATGTATAGTATGTATAAACACGTATATATATACATATATACAGATTATGTATACATATACATATTATGTATGCATGTACCGTATGTATATACACGTATATATACATATATACAGAATATATATATATATATATATATATATATATATATACATATATATGTGTGTGTATATACAGTATATATATATATATGTGTGTGTGTGTGTGTATATATATATATATATATATATATATATATATATATATATATATATATATATATATATATTTATATGCATACATACATACATACATACATACATACACACACACACTTTTTCCTTCAGACGAGGTTAACTTTTTTGATTCCCAGAAGGCATTGAGAAATGAAGGTATTACTCCACTATCTTCACCTTAGCTGTCTACCAGGTACGTGATCCAATACTTAGTTCAACAGAAGCACAATACATTATTCAGGAAGCTAACTCGATTCATGAGAACAGAGTTACAACTGGGCTTAATGATCAGGTGAGGTTAGAATCACTTGACCCCATATAACCTCGTAGTGGGTTGTGCCATCAGTGCAACTCACGTTATTTACTGTAGGTATTAGATAAGGTTCTTTGCAGCATTTCTTCGGGCGATTTGTACAATGACTTTATATCATTCTCCTTTACCTCTGTTCCCTCATCCTCTCTTCCATCTTGCGGTCCAACCTCTTCCTAATGCAAGTGCACAACACGATTTTCTCCAGTTGTACTACGGCGCTGAGTGGCTTCACAGCTCATACCGCTAGCCTATGTAGCCATAATTCATAAATTCAATCTAAATATAAAATTACTTAACTACAAATTCACTTTTTCCCAAATTTTATGTATTAGTTTATAATTAAATTTTTATGATGGCTTTTTTTTTATATCATTTACGTATTATAATTTCACCAGTCGGGTAAAGTTTCTAAAATTTCTCATATTAGAGTTGAAATATTCATTTTCATTATCCGCTCTATTTCTAAGTTTCTATATATTTAAAAGGAAATATGATTGGGTATAATTTATCACAAGTACTTTCCTTCCGTTTCTGCCGTTGAGTAAATAAGTTTTAGATTTTTTAATTTCTTTGAGTGATTTTCTAGGTAAAAAAAAAATAAGTAAAGATTTGGGGAATTCATTCAAAGTAGTGTCAAGATTTCCTTTTACTTTAAATGCAGTAGTTTTCAAAATATTAAAAAAGGCGGATGGTGAAGCGAGCAAACCTTTGAAAATCTGTTATATTATTGAAATTAATTTCAAGATTTTCATTTATTTAGTTTCTAACATGCTAAGAAATATAAAAGGAAGATGGTGAAGAGACCAAACGCGTGAAAAAGTATTAAATGCCTTCCACACAATATTTTATCAAAAAAAAAAAAAAAAATCTTGTTAACCAACATCAACCAAAGTACAAAAATCTGGCTGATAAAATCGTGCTTCTCTCGTTTCTCCTGGATTTTGTTTCGTGTCAGCAAACGCTTTGAATAATATACTAAAGTGGAATGATACTTTTTCGTCATAAATTCTGTCAAAATTTCCATTCACCATAAGATTTACTGCTTCTATTTCAGTAGTCCTAACTTTCAAATGCCACTACGCCCCATTCGTGGAACTGTTTAAGTAATAATACCGACGACATAATATTTCAATAGTTGGTTTCATAACTCCACAGCATCAAGATGAAAAGTTTCTCATGCTATAGGTTAAGAAGATCAGCATAAACCGTTTTAGCGTCGAAAGGACAAATCAATTTTAGGAATTATGTAATTTACCTAAGAGACTTTGGATGTACAAAATATGACCTTGCTTACCTAAGTAAATGATAAAGAAGAAATAACATACTGCGCTCAAAATAAATCTATCAATTCCAGAGGTTTTATAATCACTAATTGCAACATTTAGATCACGTGGATTCTCAAAGTTTTGGTTTACTTCATTTTGTTTGGAGTTGAGTTGATATAATGTTTCTGAAATTTTAGATGCACAAAAATCCTAAGATAATAGACATATTATTTTATAAATTGAAAGTTAAAAAGAATTAACTGAAATAAACCAAAATCCCGTAGACCGTCGTGAACTTAAATCAAATTTCACAAACCTAGATTTTCATATTATTTCATTTATTCGAAATAAGCCTGAAATTTAAAGAAAACAAGAACAATTATACCCTTTTAAAATGTATCTCACATAATTTTCAGAAAGGAACCTCATATGGTACAGTACATATGGATGCAAAACCAAGTGGAATTGTGTTTAAAAACGACACAGAGACAGAAAA
>NC_090727.1:181660026-181667526 GCF_036898095.1 Palaemon carinicauda | reverse complement strand
GGAGGCGGTAGGAGCGCGTCACTCCGGGGTCACCAATGTGACGGGCCGAAAGAGGGAGGAGTTGTGAACTCAAAGGCAGATTGGAAACGACTGAGCTATATATTAAGGAACACTCTCCTTATATACAAAACGGCAAGGCAACAGGACATGGCATGTTCGAGAGACAGACAAAGTTCAGAGGAAAACAGCAGATGTGAATTTTCATGTTCGTTTGAGTGCGAGGGAAGAGCGAAGATACAAGCATATTATATACAAAAGGAATTATGTACAATTGTGTGACACATGGTTGGTACAAGCCTATTAGTCGGGGACACCCATACCAGGTTGGCCAGCATAGTGAAGAAAACGGGCCAAACCTAGGAATAAATAAGGATATGACTGAGGCCTCTGTCCAGCAGGGAACTGGAGACAGCTGCATTTGTTGCTGGTACTGTTGTATATTTATATATATATACCTATGTGTGTTTGTGTGCGAGTATATTTTTTATCTATAGCTCGAATTTCAATGAAAATAAGGTGCTTCTTCAATTTACAGATATTATGCATTGGTATTTACGTGTCTCTGGGCAGATTCTGAGTGAGGCAGGTGGCAGCCCAAGTTGGTATCAAACATTCTTTAGACATCCTTTCACGCTGGGTGGTCCTCTTTCAGCTACAGCATTGGGTTATCAACATTTGGGTTGCTCTTTTGATGATTCTCTTCATCTGCTTCCCCTGTCTCACGAACATCAGTGCTTTTTCCATTACTTTGGTGAGTTGTAAAGTTATTAGCAAGAGCCCAAGTATATGTAAAGTCAGGTGAGAGGAGATATTGACGTTGTCCCATTGGATAGGAAGGTTTTGCTTTGATTGGTTGCTCTGGCAGGTATTTCAATTCAAGCTGGAGAGCTGTTGTTGAAAGTACCTTTTCTGAGATAATTAGTGGGTCATTTAAAGGTTCTCCATTTTCAGCTTACTGTTTTATGACGATTACTGTACCCTGAAATTTATTATGTCCTCTTGGTATACCTTCTAATAGATCTATATTATTAACTGCAAACAAAATGTCCACCCCTTTCTCGATGAAGTCTTGCAGACAAAATCCACCAGTTTCCTTCACCCTCTGAAGGACACCTTGCTCCACTTTTTTTTTTTTTTTCTAAATCAAGAATTTTCTTATACTCACTTCCAACGTATACATCAGAGAGATTGTCAACGTGTGTCTTGTCTCGCACCTTGGAATGATTGGCAAGGGGTAGACCTATAGAAATTGGTTTTTGTACTTTGTCTAAATTTTTTCTTTGGCTGGTGTTTCACTTGAACCAGATGTTTGCAAGCAACATATAAAGTTTTGCTAATTTGCTCATCACACATGTTAACTACTTGATTGATATGTGATAGGAATAACTGCATCAGTGGTGGATTCTGGAAGCCATCAAAGTTGCCACTGAATGGCCAGCCATGGTGTGTGTCCTGCAGAATCTCCTGTCAGAGAATGTTGTCTGCCTTTTTCATAACACTCATAGTGGCACAGTCATCCAAAAACTTAAAATAAAATTCCATTGCCTTGGTTAGAGACCTGTCAATAATAACTAATTCAGGTTCAGTCTTTCGGAGAGTGGTTAGTGATCCACTGCTTGAGATACTTTCGATTGTTTTCTGTTTCATTTAATTCCACATGGTATCTCTTTAGAATGGACCAATAACTACTGTTCACCGCATTCATAATCACAGTGTTATTGTCAACAGTGATCATGCATAAGAGAATGATGATGAAATCTTCATCGTCGACAGAGCGAATGAATTTGGTAGTATCATGATTAACAGGTGCAGGTGCGCTGAGCAAACTCAAAGCATTTGATGTGATAGTCTTTCATTACAGCACGACACCAATCCCTCGATCATAACAGAATGATTGTTCACCATTTTCCAGCTTGAGATTGCCCCTCACCACAGAGGACACAAACTTTCTCTATCAGACATGCTTTTAGACTTAATTAGGGTTTGATCAATCTTGCAAATCATGCATTACTACTACGATCATGCAACTTAAAAAAGATAAGAAAAATAAATTTTATCAAAATAATGACTCCGTGATGCAAAATCTAAAACTTCATGGCTATTAGATATAAAATTATTTCAGGGCAGTTCAGTCCTCAGACTAACTGCTAAATGCATGTTCCTGGATCTAAAATCCTATAAAAAGACGTTTCACAAAAATGTATATCCGTTATAGCAAACTGACATCTCTTTTAGCAATTTGCTTTTCCAAAATTAGGTATATTTTTAACAAATGTTAGTGAAAGGAGCATCTGATTGTTTTTTCATCATCATAATCGAGTTCAGTATGATAGGAAATCCCTAAAACGACTCTGATTTTGTGAAAAACTGTCAATAAAATGGGAATTTTTGTGGATTTTAAAATCTGGGAAGTGGCGACTGCAATAGGACCCAAAAAAAAAAAAAAAAAAGCTGTTCCAGGGAGTCGAAAAACTAAAACCCGATAATTTTCTGAAATTTTGGGCCTAGCTGAACTAAATAAAGCAAGAAAATAAATTTCAACATGCAAGACCTATGGGAGGCTACTTTCATGACATGATACCGCATTAATATGATCATATAGCTGGTGGCGGTAAATCGTAGCAATTGGGAAAATAGGAATGGAGTTAACTTCATGTCACAAGTGTGTGTATATATATATATATATATATATATATATATATATATATATATATATATATATATATATATATATATATATACATATATATATATATATATATATATATATATATATATATATGTATATATATATATATATATATATATATATATATATATATATATGTATGTATGTATGTATGTATGTATGTATACAAAACTTATTTAGTCTGCAAGATAAAACTCCTCCGCTATCTCGCCGAATGAAAACTACCCCGAACTTCGATGCAACTTGTCTTCATTCTTCATTGGTTCTTTTTGTGCTTCAAAGCTCACCTAGTCGCTAATTACTCCCTTTTGAGCCACTTTCGGTTTTTTTTTTTTCTTTTTTTTTTTTTTTTTTTCAAAGGAACTGCTTTATTTTTTCGCATTATCTGGAATGTATCCAATGCTTTAATATTTTTTTGGGATTGCGCAGTGTGGCAAGGGGCTTGAAACAGTAGGGGACGGAGGTAAAATACCTCCATGTGTCCTACTGATACATAGGACACATGTGTATGTATTTGCTAAGTACAATAAAGGAAGAAGCTCGATAAAGCTGCATAGCCTTTTTTTTTAATTATCAAGTATAACACTTAAAATTAAAATATAGTATAAAAAAACTGTCTCGAACACAGGTATTTTCGAATCATTCCCCGGGATATTTTTTTCCATCTGTAAGTAATTTAAGTAATGTAGGTAATTTAGAATCTAATCAGGTATCATAGCCCCTTCGAAACGTTTATAAGTCTTTTTGCCACAAGTGTATATTATAGCTTTATAGAATTAACACGTCTATCGAAAGCAAGAGAGATGAACCTCATTCTTTAGAGGGTAAACATATACGAAGATAAAGTTTCTTTCCTTTTGTTCGCGTCTTCCTTTTCGTTCCAGCTTGATCTTATTCATGAAATCTTACGTTTCGCCGGAGTTTTTGTGTTTACTCTCTGCCTACGTAATGAAATTCGCGGAAAATTATGTCTGTGAAGGCGAAAGAAACATCATTGAACGCTGAGCTTCCTTTTATGCTCAAGACCCGGATGCAGTCCATTAATGCCTTTATCTCTCTCTCTCTCTCTCTCTCTCTCTCTCTCTCTCTCTCTCTCTCTCTCTCTCTCTCTCTCTCTCTCTCTCCCCCTCTCTCTCTCTCTCTCTCTCTCCTTTTCTTAGAGAATAGCTCGCTGTTCCTGATGCGTACAAAAGAAATAGTGTAAACAGAATCTTAATCTTTTTGGCCGTCTTTATAAAGAGCGTTCCTCTTTCACCTTTTAGCCTAATTATTGATCCACTGACATCATTTCTGACTCAAATATTTCACGATTTTTATTCTTTTTCCTTTTTTTTTTTTTGCTTCTCAGTAACTAACCTCTAAGCTAACGTCCTCCCAAAGCACTTAGGCCTATTGATAGTGGCAAAATGATGTACTTCCTCTGTCCTGACTCAAAATTAAAGTTCACAAATATCATTTTAATGAACTGCATGCATAAATTCTTAGAGTTTTCGAATAGGGCATCCCAATGCATCTGCGACTTAACCTAAATGGAAAATCCAGCGAATTCTAATAAGGCCTAATAAATTCATTTATCGCTTCTTGAGAGCATTAAATTTTTATTAAATTAGATTTGCTTGTTTATTTTAACTAAATGGTTGGGTCGTCATTTTGAATTAGAACCGGTTGTTTATCCGTTCTCAATTTTCTGTTTAAGAGCCATAATCTATAATTCTATTAGTATACTTATTACCAGGTAAGCTACGGCTCTTGTTGAAAAAGGCTGCATGCTACAAACCCTAGGGCTTCAACAGGGAAACCAACCCATTACATATAGGAAATAGAAAGTAACAAATATACTGTATATGATAAATAATAAAGGAAAAATTTTGAAAATTTTGAAACATCGAGGATTAATAATAACTTGAAAGTAGTAAAATATCACATGTAAACTATGAAACCAAGCTTTTGTCAACCTGCTCAACCGAAAAGTATTTGCAACAAGCTTAAACTTCTGAAGTTCCACCGATTTAACTAGGACAGGAATTTCAATATGTAGCATTTAGTTTAATAATGGAGAGGTGAAGACTTAAAATTAACAGTAAATCTAGTTCTATGTATAGGATGAAACGGTCTATTAAGATCAGAATAAAAATGGGGAGCAGTATTTTGATAAATCTTATGTAACATGCGTAAAATAATAAATGATCTATGGTCCTAGAGATTAAGATCCAGATCATTGATAAGTAATTCAGTAGAGCGAAAGGTAGCGTCCAACAAATTAAGATAAGATCCATCAGCTGAAGACCAGACAGGTGAAAATTATCCAGATCGTGGTAGAATGAAATAATCAAACCATTTCTTCAGGATTAACTGATTACCTAAAATTATAAGACACTTTCTCAATACGTTAATTATTGTGCAATTAAAGAAGAAACAAAACGAACGTATTTTTCAAGAGTACATTTATGATCAAGAATTTTGAATGAGCTATATTTAGTTGAAGCTTTTAGTTTTGTTAGGGTTCAACTTCATGCCCCATAATTTGCATCATGATTTTACGATTATACTACTACTCCCATTCGAAGTGCATTTAGTACTTTGCAATTTCTTCATATAATATTTTTTAATAATTGTATAGGCTATATATATATATATATATATATATATATATATATATATATATATATATAAAAAAACACTGTATATATAGATAGATAGATAAATAGATGTAGGTATTTACATATGTGCTATATACATACATATGTGTATGAACACACACACACACACACACACACACACATATATATATATATATATATATATATATATATAAAAATACATATGTATATATATATATATATATATATATATATATATATATATATATATATATATATATATATTATCATGGCATTTCCCACAATTTTTTAAAGTAGCAGAAATAAAGAAATATCAAAAGGGGATTTTTCTTCTCTTCATTCCAGACAGCCCACCTTCCCCTGTTTTCCCTCAGAAATGAAGCTTCATATGTTGACTCTTCTACTGCTGCTACCTCAGCGGTCACCAAGGTGATCCGAGGTACCGGCAGGGCCTATTGGAACTACTACACAATCGCTTTCCATTCATTCATATTTCTAGCATGATCTTTTGCCTCTCACATCTAACCTGTTGTCATCTAGGGCTTTCTTCACTCCATCCATCCACCAAACCCTTGGCCTTCCTTTTGACATTCTTTCATCAACTCTTGCATTCATAACATTCTGCAGCAGACAATCATTTCCATCCTCTCTACATGGCCAAACCACCTCAACACATTTATATCTACTCGAGCTGCTAATTCCTTTTTCACACCCGTTCTCACCCTCAATACTTCGTTCTTAACCCTATCCAATCAAGATACACCAGCCTTACTACTCGGACACTTCATCACGAAAAGATTAAATTTTTGGCCCTCTGTCAATTTCATTCCCCACAATTCCAGTTTAGCCATCACAGTTGGTACAATTACTTTCTCATACAGAACTCTTTTTACATTCATCCCTAATCCTCTGTTCTTCACCATTTCCTACACTGCCCCCAACACTTTACATCCTTCATTTATTTTCTGACAAACATCTGATTCTAATCTACCATTTGCAGCAGTAACAGCACCCAAGTATTTAAACTGTTCTACTTCCTCAAGTAATTCTCCATTCAACATGACATTCAATGTAGCACTACCCTTCCTTCCTGTGCATCTCATAACCTTAGTCCTACTCTTACCCACATTAACTCCCAACTTTGTTACTAATCGACACAGTCTCTGCCCCGCATCTGCAACAAAATACAGTATAATCTGCAAACAGCAACTGATTCACCTCCCACTCATGATCACTTTCATCTATCATTTTAAATTCTTGACCAAGCACTCGAGTATTCACTTCTCTTATAGCTCCATCAACAAACAAATTGAGCAATCATGGCAACATTGCACATCCCTGTCTCAAACACACTCACTGGAAACCTCTCGCTTCATTTCCTATCCTAATACATGCTTTACTGCCTATGTATAAACTTCTCTGCTTGCAACAACATTCTACCAATTCCTTATAACCTCTACACATTCCACATAATTTCCCCATCGACTCTATCATAATCTCCCTCCCGATCCATGAATCCAACATATACTTGTTGCTAAATATTTCTCATATATCTGCCTATCTGTAAAAATCTGATCCATACATCTAAAACTACCCTATACTTCTAAGATTGCATCCTCGGTTTTATTCTTAATCCTATTAATTAATATTTCACCATAGACTTTTCCAGCTACACTTGACAAAATAATAAGTATTACAACACTTATGCACATCTCCCTTAGCTTTGTATAGCAGAACAATACACGTAAACACCCAGTTCACTGGCGCCATTGACAGCATAAAACGTATATTAAGCGATCTCACCACCCGCTTCCTTTAAAATCTCAGCCCTCACACCATTCATACCAGGGGCTTTTCTACTCTTGTTACATCTAGTGCTCTTTATACTTCCTCCCTTGTAATCTCTCTCTCATTTTCATCTCCCTTCACCGGCACCTCAATACCTGTAACAGTAATTATATCTGGCTCCCTATTGTTCCCAACATTCTTCAACCTTTCAAAATAATCAGCCCACCTTTTCCTTGCCTCATCTCCTTTCAACAACCTTTCATTTTCATCTTTCACAGTCTCTTCACTCCTCGATCCACCCTTCCTTTCTTTATTCACTTCTATCCAAAACTTCTTATTCTCTTCATACAAACGACCCAATCCATGACCCTACCTCCAGTCAGTCACCCTCTTTGCCTCAAC
>NC_090727.1:181637526-181655026 GCF_036898095.1 Palaemon carinicauda | reverse complement strand
AATAATTAAGGGATGGTCTTTTTCGAACAAGGTTTTGTCATTCACCAGGAAATGTTCTTTTTTTTTCGATTTACTTTTTCTTATTGGAAAGTGAATAGTTACATAGTAAATGAGAGTAGCTCTTTTGTATTAATTGGAAGATAGATTTGATACAAGAAAGTTTTAATTCAAATTCAGTCAAACTTGCAGCAAATGTTTTATGTTGAACAGGCTGACATTAGTAACTTGTTAAGAAAGTTCTGTTTTAATGTTGGCACTGTTTTTAAAGTGTTCTTTTTTCATTTTTCATCACTTCTGTTGTATTCTATTCCCTCATTTCCTTTCCTTACACGGCTATTTTTTGCTGTTGGAGCTCTTGGGTTTATAGCATCTTACACTTTCCAACTAGGGTTGTAGCTTAGCTAATAATAATAATAATAATAATAATAATAATAATAATAATAATAATAATAATAATAATAATGGGTGTTAGGAACGTAACCCAGGAATCAATTGTTGATTGGGTTGACTGGTGGGGATAGGCTGGAATCCAGCCACAAACCTTGCTTAAAGGTATTGTTTGCTATTACACTGATTTACCACGTAATGATTAATAGATAGTTTTATAAATAAAGACATAACGGAACTAATGAAAATGTTACCGAGTTTCATACCAAACTCCCAGATAGTCTTAACACTTAACAGTTGTGCCATAAAACAGAATATGTTGCAACGTTAACAGAAAGAAATGGCAATGGAATTACAAAAGAAAGTTGGAAATTCTGAAGGTGAAAGAATGTATGTTCCCGCCTTACATGCTTCAGTTACATTTTGTAAGAATTCAGATTTGATTATGGACCTCTATTGAGATCCTTTCTGAGTGGGGATACCGTAACAAGGGTTTGCGTATTGCCATGATCAGTAAAGCAGTGCTAGTCAGGGCCACCCATACTGAGTTGGTTTGCTTTGAGCTATCAGACCAAAATCTCTAACCTACACCAATCCGCACTGGCCAAAGAGGTGATGAAAACTGGTCAAACCCGAGACATGTCAATTGGGGCCTTTGTCTTGTAATGGACTACAAATGGTTGCATTTGTTGTTATTGTTGTTGTTTTATTACAAATATTAGTGTAAGATTGAATTAAAACCAAGTAAGTACACTAAGGGATTAAGGGAATCGTTTCTAAATTACCTTACATTTCTTTTAATGTCTCCGAGCGAAAATATAGTGGGATTCCAACGTAGAGAGAGAGAGAGAGAGAGAGAGAGAGAGAGAGAGAGAGAGAGAGAGAGAGAGAGAGAGAGAGAGAGTCATTACATGCAATAAAGGAAAAACTCTTGATAATTTGAGAAAAAAATATTTGTTCATGATCAGTGATTGGAAAGACAAAACAATTTTGAAAAGAACAATAAAGATATAAAGTAAATCGGTACAGACTCGAGTGCTCATCCCAGGACCGGAAAAATATTTTGTTTAGTTTTTCAAAATTCTCTTAACCTTCTGCCCTGAATCCTGGTCATCATTTTAGTAAATAATTTTAGCAATCATCTATCCCAATTTTCATAAGAATCAGGTCATGAGCAAAGTTGAATTGCAAATTATGTAAGGAAACGTGTGAGCAGTAATGATCTACCTAATATGCAAATTGAATACCAAAATCTGTTTTGAACGTTTCATTTCAGAGATCATGGCGATAATCAACATGCAATTCCATTAATTGTGGCTGATCACTGAATACATAGAAGTTAGGAAATAGAAGATATTCAAGACATCTATGAACTATCAGAAGGTAATTGTAAGAGAATATGAACTTTTATGTCACTCCTCCGAACAGATGATCAATTCTGAAGGCCAAAGGTTAAATTTCTCAAAATCTTAGAGAGCATTTATTTACCTCTGGAGTAAAAACCCCTCAGAGAAAATGTTCCGGAGTCGGAATACGCTTTGAGTACGTTTCTAAAAGGTATACGCTTCTCAGAATAAGGGAGTCCTGCTTGATTTAATTCGTAGATTGCCATAGAAAGAAAAACCTTTCTCAATGGAGGCTTAAGTACTTCTCTGGGTTCTACTTTCAACGGGTTTCAACCCATATTTTCCATTTAAAATTTAGATATTAGATGTTGATTTGAATTTGGAACGGGAAATTTTTATATCTATTAAAAATGGGAAACTAAAAATATATAGGGTATTACTTACAGATGGAACGATGACGTTAAAGCTAAATAGGATAATAAACACGTATTGTAAGCATAAGATGTCATTATTTGACGTAGACGTTATTTTGAACTATATTTTTGTTCTTTTAGTTTTATATCTGTCACAATTTCTTATGACTTTTTGGAAGAACGAGGTGGGGGTGGGTTAGTGGATAGAAACACTTCTATTCTTTTACCCAAAAACTATACATGAAGTAGACGTCTGTTTTTTTATGAATGAGAAACTTGAAAATGAGCCAACTCATACTTCATAGAAAAAAAACGGATAGACAGACTAACCTGATAATTTCTCCCGAAGATTTTAACATTCTTTAAAAGTCAGGTTCCTTATAATTAGGTTCTAAAACTTCTTAACCTGAGTTGCCTTCAAGTAAGATCCTTCCCCATCTCTCTCTCTTGCCCCTGTTGTCTGAGGTATTTGGATCACGACGAGTTTATTGATCTTCGTCTTCCACTCCGGCTGGTTACAGTTATCTCGAGTCCAGTGACACATAAATTCAGAATTGGAGTAATTTAGTGGATTTAGTTGACTATTAAAATGAAGGTTGGGGGCTGTTGATTGATAGCGGGTTTTCACTAAGCTCATAAGAGACCATTATATATACTTGGGCCGAGATCCTAATATAGAAAAGGCATTGGAATAACGATGATATTGACCGAATGATATACTGTGATTAAAAGCTGAATCCCTCCAGCGTAAATTGGATTTCAAGATTTCATTTTCTAAATGGAATGCTCTTCATTCGTATATTGTAGGTCACTGATTGTGCCAAAGAATAATACTGATTATTATTTATGCTTAGAAAGTGGAATCTATAGATCATTATTTGCACTTACAGTAGGTACAGTAGCTGTAGGTTGCTACTTACACTTATGTACAGGATCCTAAAGTCTCTAGTTATGCTTAAGAGTCAGTTGTTGGTAACTACAAATGCTTAGCGAATGGAATTTATAGGTTTCTGATTGATGGGGAAAAATGGAATCTATGGGTCTTTAGTTATCTACTATGGGTACGAATTTGATGTTATAGGTCTTTAGCAATGTTCTACAGTGTAGGCAGGAATTCAGTGTTAAATGTCTTTAGTTACGTTACATGGGCAGGAAATGGATTTTATGGGTAGTAGATTGACCAGGGCACCAGCCACCCGCTGAGGTATTACCACTGGAGTTATGGGGTCCTTTGACTAGCCAGACAGTACTACATAGGACCCTTCTCTCTGGTTACGGTTCTTTCCCTTTGCCTACACAGACACTGAATAGTCTGGCCTATTCTTTACAGATTCTCGTCTGTCCTCATACACCTGACAACACTGAGATTGCCAAATAATTCTTCTTCACCCAAGGGGTTAACTACTGCACTGTAATTGTTCAGTGGCTACTTTCCTCTTGGCAAGGGTAGAAAAGAGACTTCATCTATGGTAAGCAGCTCTTCTAGGAGAAGGACACTCCAAAATCAAACCATTGTTCTCTAGTCTTAGGTAGTGCCATATCCTTTGTACCATGGTCTTCCACTGTCTTGGGTTAGAGTTCTCTTGCTTGAGGGTACACTCGGGCACACTGTTCTATCTAACTTCTCTTCCTCTTGTTTTGTTTAAAGTTTTTATAGTTTATATAGGAAATATTTATTTTGATGTTGTTACTATTCCTAAAATATTTTATTTATCCTTCTTTCCTTTCCTCAATGGGATATTTTCCCCTGTAGGGGCCCCTGGGCTTATAGCATCATGCTTTTCCAACTAGGGTTGTAGCTTAGCATTTAATTAATAATAATAATAATAATAATAATAGGTCTGTAGTTGTATTTTATAAACGAGGAACGAATATTATAGGTCTTTAATTGTGTTTTATAGGTAGGAAGGGATACTATAGGTCTTTAGTTATGTTTTATTGGCAGGAATGGATGTTATAGGTCTTTAGTTATGTTATATGGGCAGGTAATTTATGTTATAGGTCTTTATTTATGTTTTATGGGGACCGGAAATGGATATTATAGGTCTTTAGTTATATTTTATGGAGAGGAAATGGATGTTATATGTCTTTTGTTATGGGCAGGATATAGATGGTCTAGTTCTTTAGTTATGTTTTTATGGAGAAGGAATGGATATTATAAGGCTTTTTGTATATCTTAGCAATCCATGTTTGCAAACAGTTGTATAAGCGGATGATCAACCTGGTGGAGTAACAGAAAGTTTGGGTGAGAAGGAAATGCCCCCTTGAATCTCGAAGAAGTCACTGGCAGCAGGGTGACAGATTGGGTTTAAGGCAATAGACAAACTATCTTTTTGGCTTCTACTCTTGACGCCTGGTGGAGGATCTTACTGGAATTAGTATGGACCGGAAGGGGTCCACTTGCCTTAGTTCGATAGTCACAGCGCATCACAAGGAACTGACTGTCCTTTGATGAATCTAGCCAATGAATCCTCTATGGATTTTAATTAGGGTATGGAAAGAGAAAATGACAGAATGGTCCCTAGTCCTGGGCGTAGCGGGGTGCTAAGAATCTCCCGTTTTATTAATACTAAAGAAATATTTAAAATTGGTAATTGGAATGTTAGAACCCCTGAATCACATTGGGAAGTTACAGCAAGTAGAAAGTGAATATAAGAAATATAGTTTGGATATCTTGGCCCTAAGTGAAAACGTTTTGAGGGGATTTTTAAGGAAACCTTAGACTAAGGCATCGATTATATCAATCCAGGAAGAACAAACGGATTTGGGTGAGAAAGGGTTGAATGATGATGACACCAAGAGAAGAAAGGCATTAACTGATTGGAGAGCTGTAAATAGTAGATTGTTACTTGCAAAGTTTAAATCGAAGCAGTACAATGTGAGTATTATAGTTTGCTACGCACCAACAAATGATTCCCCTGAAAAAAGGAAAGATGAATACTATGAAGAACTGCAGAGTATAATAGATAAGATCCCAAAGAGAAATATGAAACTTGTGATTAGTGACTTCAGTGCAAAAGTTGGAAGGAATAATCAAGTACTGTATAGAGAATGTGATGGGTATCGAGGGTGTTGACAAAGTTGCAAGTGAAAATGGAGCAAATTTTTTTAAGTTTCTGTTTAACAAACAATCTTGTCATTGGAGGTACTCTTTTCCAGCACAAGGGCAACCACAAATATATATGGACTTCACCGTTGGGCAATTCCAAACATCAAATAGATCACATTGTCACTAATAAAGAGAGGAGGACTCAGAAATGCAATACGCTATAAAGATGTAGATATTGGTAGTGATCACCAGATTCTCATTGTTACACTAAAATCAAAACTGAAAACACCGAACAGAAATGTAGATAGAATACCTAGGTTTGATACAGGTAAGATCCTAGAAGATGGGCACAGATAGATATTTACATTTGAATATAGGAGTCAATTTGCTGTCTTAGAGACCTTAAGAAACGAAGAACAGACAATTAATGAAGAATGGTGTGATATGAGGAACATATATCAGTCAGTTAGTAGGGAAGTTTTTCGACATGCAGTTACAAGGAGATGGCCATGAATATCAAATGGTACACGGGATACTAGAAAAAGAAGACAAAAACAGAAATTTATTGTTGAAGGATTCCGAGGAAATAATGAAAATTACAAGAGAGAACGTGCCAAGTATTCCAGTATTAATAGAGAGGTCTAAAGAAAGCACAGGAAAGACCGGAGAGAATATTTAGATGAGGCTGACGAAGCTATGAATTCAGGGAGCAGCTATGGTGTAAGAATCGCTCACAGAATTATTAATGAAATCTCCACGGTGGCATAGCAGGAGATACAGGGAATGGATGTTACAGGTCTTGAGTTATGTATTTTTAGGCAGGAAAGGGATATTATAGGTCCTTGGTTAAGTTTTATTGACAGGAATGAATGTTATAGGTCTTTAGGTACGTTTTATGATCGGGAAATGGATGTTATAGGTCCTTAGTTATCTTTTATGGGCAGGAAATGAATGTCATAGGTCCTTAGTTATCTTTTATGGTCTGGAAATAAATGGTATATGTCCTTAGCTATGTTCTATGGGCAGGAATGTATGTTATAGGTCTTTAGTTATGTTTTGTGAGCAGGAAATGGATGTTATAGGTCTTTAGTTATGCTTTATGGGCAGGAAATGGATATTATAGGTCCTTAGCTATATTTTATGGGCAGGAATGTATGTTATAGGTCTTTAGTTATGTTTTGTGGGAAGGAAACGGATGTTATAGGTCTTTAGTTATGTTTTATTGGCAAGAAATGGATGTTATAAGTCCTTAGCTATACTCTGTGGGTAGGAAAGTATGTTATAGGTCTGTAGTTATGTTTTATGGGCAGAAAAGGGATGTTATAGGTCTTCAGTTATGTTTTATTGTCAGGAAGGGATGTTATAGGTCTTTAATTAAGTTTTATGGTCAGTAGACGGATGTTATAGGTTTTTCGTTATGTTTTGTGGTCAGGAATTGATATTATAGGTCTCTAGTTATGTTTTATGGGCAAGAAATATATGCTATAAGTCTCTATTTATGTTTTTGGGCAGGAATCCGATGTTATAGGTCTTTAGTTGGGTTTTATTGGCAGGAATGTATGTTATAGGTCTTTGGTATGTTTTAAGGACAGGGAACGGATGGTATAGGTATTTAGTTATGTTTTATGGGCAGGAAATGAATGTTACAGGTCTTTAGTTATGTTTTTTTTTTTTTTGGGGGGGGGGGGGCAGGAAATGGATGTAATAAGTTTTTAGTTATATTTTATGGGCAGGAATTGAATGTTATAGGTCTTTAGTTATATTTTGGGGGCAAGATATGGATGTTATAGGTCTTTAGTTATATTTTTTGGGGTAAGACATGGATGTTATAGGTCTTTAGTTAGTTTTTGCGTGACAAGAAATAGGTGTTATAGGTCTTTAGTTATGTGTTATGGGCAAAAAACGATATTATAAGTCTTTTACTATGTTCTATTGCAAGAATTGACTGTTATAGGTATTTGATTAGGTTCCTCGTGCATGAATTGGATGTTGTTGTTCTTTTATTATGTTTTATAAGTGGAAATGGACGTTAATGGTTCTTAGTCATGTTCTATGGGCGAAATATGAATATTATGTGTTTAGTTATGCTCTATGGACAGGTAGTGGATTTTGAAATCATTGAGTTATGTTTAAAGTTTTCTTGAAGATCACCATTTATTTAGTAACAGGAAGGTAATGATCGGTATTTATGTTTATGCAACAGATGTAATAGATGTATATTTATGATTAGACATTAGAAGTTATGTCACAAATACTTATAAATTGAAATTTATTAGTCACTACCTAAGCTTAAGAAATGGAAAGCTATTTGGAATGAAAAGAAATGATTATGTAATTCTGCTTAGCAATTGAAATGCTGATAAGGTAGCTAGCTAAAGCGTTTATAATACATATTCATGAAAGGAAAGCGAAAGGCTCAGTATTGCATGAATTGATTATATTTCATGTAATAAGCGACAATGGCAGAAAAAGATATAGAAATGTGTTTGTATAATTGTTTCTACCCCAAAATACAAACCGATGAGGTAATTTTGAATTGACATTGAACTGGGTTAAGATCAGTAGACTGCCCTGAGCAAGACACAGATTCATCTCTTTACCTTGGCCTAAATGTCTTATCGAACTAAATGCCCCCCCCCCCCCCCCCCCCCCCCCCCAAGGAAGAGCAATACTGAATTACGTATTACTTCCCTTAGCCTGCTTCATCAACAAAGTGTGGTCAAAATGAACTACATTCCATTCCTGTTTGTTTTTTTCGCCCACGATTTCCTATTTTAGGTTTTGTAGATTTTTAAATTTATACTCAATATATGGTTACTGTAGAATCGACTCTTTGTAAGTTGCTAAAGCAAAACTAGCAATATGCGGTGTGAAATGTTGAATGCTTTAGAACGAACTTGATAAAATGACTGAGAAGGTCCTGTAGATAGTAGAGTTCTCCGGTAGTATAGGACCAGAAAAGCAGCCTTTAAAGTAAAGTAAAGTAAGTAAAATAGTGTTTCTTGGAATCAGAGATATTTTGGGTTTAGTTTGGATCTTTTCGAAATAATAATAATAATAATAATAATAATAATAATAATAATAATAATAATTTACCTCGTGAAATTATCACATTATAATCCTATTCTCTAATAATGGAATCTTACTCTTAATTACTGATTTTAACCTTAAAATAAATATATACATACAAAAGAAACGAACGATGAACACCAATCTAAGGTCTTATCCATCTCAAGTGAGGCTCAAATATCAGGTCAGATGATATTCACCTCACCCAAGTACATTATACATTTGAAGTTTATTAAGCAAAGACTCTTCAAATTTTGCCCTGAAGTTGGAAGAGGTACGAGGGAAAATTGTCCCTTTTTGTTTGTTTGTACTTTTTTTATTTTTGTTTATAATCTAAATGGATCATATGGCTTGAAAGGGATCTCAGGGCACAAACTTCCTTCACTTTATATAAGGAACCCTTTGGAAGAGTCTCTTTTCATATATCCAAGTTTTTTTTTTTTTTTTTTTTTTTTTTTTTTTTTTTTTTTTTTTTTTTACTTAAGCGTAATGGCACCGATGAGATGAGGGGTTAAAGATAAAGGGTCATACAGTTGTAAATACCTTTTTATGCTCCTTGTTTTGTTCTGGACATTTTCCTTTGTTGGATCAGCATCTAGAACTGTTATAGGAGAGAAGATATGTTTTTTTACATATAAATTTCACCTTTTTTTACTAATCCGGAATCCTTAAAATATTCTTTACTTATTTTTCCATTTGTTTATTTTGCTATCACTAATGTATACTTACTAATTTTTTAGTCCGTTCCTTTATTTATTGCTAATGTAGATGTGATAGTCTCTAGAACAGGGGTTCTCAACCTTCTTGGCTCATGCAAACCCTTGCACCATTTGTAATTATGTCACCCCCCCAACCCCACTTCCCGTCTTTTCCAAGATTGTCTGTCTCAAAAAGTACACTGTAAATAATATGCAAATATTACTAAAAATCCTTTTATTTTTTTTCAAAATATATTATACATTTACAGCTTTACATGGATTATTTTATAGTGGAATATTATAAATTATATGCAAATTGAAAATATTAATGGATATATAAAACTTTAATAAAAGTAAAATAGTTTTTTTTTTTTAAATTTATAAGAACTACTTAACAGGCCAAACTGAAGCTAATACAATAAACAAAAAAATCGATAGGGTAACAAGATATTATAAGTCTGTAATTATTTTCTTCAGAAGATTATAGTTCAACGATTGACGAAACCTGGAATTGTTTTTTCTTAGCCAATTCTGGGATACGCGGATGAGTGCTTGAAAGGGCACAACGCAGGTAATTTTCTACCTCTAATTTACTGCGCTGCTTCGTTTTAATTTGTCACAGAGTTGAAAAACCTCACAATGATATGTCGATACAAACAGAAGAAATACACGGATAGCCATTTCTGCCACTTTTGGGTAGGAATCGCACATCAGAGGGCAAAATTCTGTTTTTGATTTCTCATCGAACATATCTCTTACACCCGAATCAGTTTTTAACTCCAAAACTCATCTTGACAATCATCAGGAACTTTTTCAACTGACAGTTTGAATGGATTTCTGACTAAATCCAACTTATCATCACCAAGTTCGGGAAAATATTGTCTGAATTCATTTTCCACTGCTGTCAAATGATGCACAATTTTATTTTTTTCCAAATCGTGGAAGAACCTTGTCTTCACCACAAACATCAAGAATGGATGACAGTTTCTCAAACATTGCTACATTTTCTGCATTCACCCTTCTCTTCCAATTTTTAAGCTTGCTCGTGAAAGCTTTCAAGGCATTTACGAATTTTATAATGTTTATTTCAGTTTATTTAGTTGCTCAAATATATCAACCAAATAGGCAAGACGCATCATCCATTCCTCCTCACTCAGCCAGGCAGGAAATTCTGTTTTCCCTTGCACTTCAAAAAGCAATTTGAGCTCATCTCTAAGCTCAAATACTCGCTCAGTTACATTTCCTCTTAACAGCCAACGAACATTTGTGTGAAAAAGAAGTGAATGATGGGTTGCATCCATATCAGTACATAACTGCTTGAAAAGTCGTGAGTTGAGTGCCCCTCCTTTGACGAAATTTAGAATTTTAATTGTTTAATCCAAAACCTTTTCTAGCGGAGCAGGAAGTGTTTTTGAGGCTAGTGCCTGACGATGGATCATACAATGAATACCTTTCACTTTTGGAGCTGGGTCTTTCACACATACTTGGAATCCTGATTTTGTCCTTAACATAGCTGGTGCTCCATCTGTACAACGCCCACTGATGTTATCCCACGAAAGATTTTCTGATTCAAAAAAAGAGGAAACCTTTTCCAAAATATCAGAGGCATTGGTAGTTAGTTTAAGAGGAGAACAAAAGAGAAACTCCTCTTTAAATGAACCTGAGTGAACATACCTTGCAAACTCCATCAACTGGGAACATGATGCCACATCAGTTGATTCATCAAGTTGAATTGATGATAAGCCAAATGCTGAGGACTAAATAATTTCATATATATATATATATATATATATATATATATATATATATATATATATATATATATATATATATATATATATATATAAGGATAGATATATTATATATTATATATTTTTTCTAATCATTAGGTTAGTTTTTTTATCTTTAAATAATTTTATATATTTTTTGTATTTTGATATTTATATTTTTTATATTCTATATATTTTCAGAAGAATACCAAAATCCCAGGAGAAGCCCAAAATCCCCATTTACTAAAAAATTTACATTTGAAATGATAATAAAAACTAAAAATAGAAAATACGGATACATGCATGCATAGTCAGTGGAAGAAACAAAATTATTGTACTTACTTACTTAAAGTCTCAAAGATACAATCCTGGAAATAAGGTTCACTCAGACACCCATTGATAACAATTCAAGACTGAAATTGGTATTAGATTCTCAGTTATTTATAGTCCAGGAGTTCCCAACAATATATATATATATATATATATATATATATATATATATATATATATATATATATATATATATATATATATATATACACACATATATATATATATATATATATATATATATACATATATACATATATATATATATATATATATATATATATATATATAAATATATATATATATATATATATATAAATATATATATATATATATATATATATATATATATATATATATATATTTATTTATGTGTAAATACTAGTGTACCTGAGCCGTCAAGAATATCGTCTCTACTGCACGTGTTTCATACACGTTAGTACAATATAATGCTATTGTTTTTTTTTTTATCTCTCGTCCTCACCTGCACTGATAATAGAACAACTGGTTTAAGCTTTCTATTGCATGTTTTAATTGCAAATAATCCAAAATGGCTTGTACCTATCAGATAAGTAAATCGACCGGAGGAAAGGTTTCTCGCAAGCAGCTGGCCACCAATGATGCTCGCAATTCTGCCCCTGCTACCGGAGGAGTCAAGAAGCCCCCGTCGTTACAGGCCTGAAGACCACTGAACTTCTCATCCGGAAGCTGCCTTTCCAGCGTCTGGTGCGTGGAATCGCGCAAGATTTCAAGACTGACCTACGTTTCCAGTCCTTTGGTGCCATGGCCCTTCAGGAGGCCTCTGAGGCTTACCTCGTCGGCCTCTTCGAAGACACCAACTTTTGCGCCATCCACGCCAAGGATATCCTGCTGGCTCGCCGCATCTGTGAAAAGAGAGCTTAAGTTTTATACCAAGGACCTCATTCACACAAAAATTCAAACTAACTAAAATTGCGAAGGAAAGCTTGAACAGGATGCTCTTCTATCAATGCAGGAGAGAGCGAGATATGTTAAAAAAATCAATATCATTACATTTTATGAGCATATATAAATAACACTCTTCTATCCTTACTAAGTCTTCTACCCTTACCAAGAGAAAAGTAGCCACCGATCTACTAAAGTGCAGCAGTTAATCTATTGAGTGAAGAATAGTTGTTTGATTATCTTAGTGTTGTCAAGTGTATATGGACACAAGAGAATATGTAAAAAATATGCCAAACTGTTGTGTGTATGTGTAGGCAAAAGAAAAATAAGCCCTAACCAGAGAGAGGGATCCAATGTAGTACTGTCTGGATGGTCAAAGGACTCAATAACTCTAGCTGTAGTATCTCAACGGATGGCTGGTGCCCTGGTTAACCTACTGATTATCGTACGAAATGTCTTAATAGGAAAATTTGGTCAGTACAAAATTTAATTATACCTGTTCATCTCTTAGCTTTTCATCAATCTTTCTATTACATATCACGTTTCAATTTTCCTGATAGAAGCTGTGCATATACTTTGACAAAGAGATTTACACATACATACTTTACTTACTTTACTTTGATGGCTGCTTTTCCGGTCCCATACAGCAGGGGAGCCCCACTCTCTACAGGACCTCCACTGTTGTTTTACCTTGTTCGTTCAGAGTATTTAACGTTTCATATCGCGTATTGTTCATTTACTGTTGAATCGTCACTGTTGTATGACTGTTGAAATAAGAAAGTCTTCAGTGTCCTCTTGAAAGCCTTAATGTCTTCAATCATTCGAATGTTTCGTGGCTTATTGTATAGTCTCGGGGGCCGCATATTTAAAGGCTCTGGAGCCTAAAGTTGACATAAATCTAGGTTCCAACAGTTTAAAGCCATCTGTAACTATTTTCGAGTCGACACGATTTGTTGACTGCGCAATATGTAGAAGTTCTCTTACGCGTCTTGGACGCACGGTTCTGATAACTTGGTGGGTTATTGTACATATTTTAAATTTAATTCTCGCTTTAATCAGCAGCCGTGTAAAAAAAAGTTAATATAGAAATATCGGTAAGGAAAAATAAGGAAAGACTGAAGCGAAGTTAATGTCTATATGAAAGCTGAAGTAAATATAAAATTAGAGAACTTTGGATCATGTCAACTCACATGACAAGTCAAAAGTTTCTTTTGATTTTGTTTTTTTATTCTGTCAATCGGTTTGACAATATCTTCTCGTTCGATAAAGTAAAAACGGAACTCAAAATATAGCTGAAATGTGTTAAGAAAAATTTAGGTGCGCTATTCCAAAGGATGGATATACCTGATCGTATCAGTATGCTCAAGCTTTAAGGATAGAAAAGTAATAATAATAATAATAATAATAATAATAATAATAATAATAATAATAATAATAATAATAATAATAATAATAATAATCGCGTAACTTTGAGAAACTTTAAAAACCAGTGAAAATTGCTAAAATATTGCATTTCAGCTTTCATACTTTATCAATATGCCCCCCCCCCCTTTTTTTTGTATCAAAACCAGTTTTTTTTCCCCAGGGAAAGGCCTTGATTCCCATAAAGTAACATACTATTAAACAAATATGCGAAATCTCACAGCCAGAGATCTTTAAAACATACTTTCTTTATATATATATATATATATATATATATATATATATATATATATATATATATATATATATATATATATATATAAAATCCTCGAACTGCTGGGTAGCGTTAGTTTCCGATTTCCTTAATGGCCTTTCGTGGCATGGTTAGTTTCGACCTGGCCTTTCATTAGAAGGGGCTAGCGTTCGATCCCAAGTATGAGGTAGAAATTTATTTCTATGTGAACATGATGTTGTGTTGATATTTATCCATATTGACTCATTAGGGGTAATTTGAATGAATTACTACCAATTGTGTCACGTGGTCGGCCAGGAAATCGGGTAAAACTCGCTGGTAAGAGACTGATGTCTCGCCAGGTAAATCCTCGGACAGCTGGGTAGCGTTAGGTTCCGATTTCTTTTATGGCCTCTCGTGGCATGGTTGGTTTCGACCTGGACCTTTCATTAGAAGGGGCTAGCGTTCGATCCCAAGTATGAGGTAGAAATTTATTTCTATTTGAACACGATGTTGTGTTGATATTTATCCATATTGACTCATTAGGGGTAATTTGAATGAATTACTACCAATTGTGTCACGTGGTGGGCCGGGAAATCGGGTAAAACTCGCTGGTAAGAGACTGATGTCTCGCCAGGTAAATCCTCGGACAGCTGGGTAGCGTTAGGTTCCGATTTATTTTATGGCCTCTCGTGGCATGGTTGGTTTCGACCTGGCCTTTCATTAGAAGGGGCTAGCGTTCGATCCCAAGTATGAGGTAGAAATTTATTTCTATTTGAACACCATGTTGTGTTGATATTTATCCATATTGACTCATTAGGGGTAATTTGAATGAATTACTACCAATTGTGTCACGTTGTGGGCCGGGAAATCGGGTAAAACTCGCTGGTAAGAGACTGATGTCTCGCCAGGTAAAATCCTCGAACTGCTGGGTAGAGTTAGGTTCCGATTTCTTTTATGGCCTCTCGTGGCATGGTTGGTTTCGACCTGGCCTTTCATTAGAAGGGGCTAGCGGTCGATCCCAAGTATGAGGTAGAAATTTATTTCTATTTGAACACGATGTTGTGTTGATATTTATCCATATATATATATATATATATATATATATATATATATATATATGAATCGATATTCCCATATTATTATCATTATTATTATTATCATTATTATTATTACTAGCTAACCTACAACCCTAGTTTGAAAAGCAGGATACTATAGGCCCAGGGCCCCAACAGGGAAAATAGCCCAGTGAGGAAAGGATAAAAATAAAAAATAAAATATTTTAAGAAGTGACAACTTTGAAATAAATAGGCCTATTACTTATATAAACTATAAAATCTTTAACAAAACAAAAAGAGGTGAAATTAGATAGAATAGTGTGCCCGAGTGTACCCTTAAGCAAGAGAACTCTAACCAAAGGCTATGATAAGTCTTTCAACAGACTATGGGGTTCATTATTGCAAGAACCTGTGCTTGACCGCAACGGCCAGGACATCTACAACACCAACTAGTTTTTCAGTTGTCCTAAAACAACTAACTCTGCTATAAGGGTATATAGGATTGTGGTGGCCTATGTGGTAACGTCCCCGACTCCTGATCTTTAGGCAGGGATTCTAGTCCCGCTCAAACTCATTAGATCCTTTAGTAGGTCCAACCTCACCATCCTTTTGAGCCTATAGGTGTACCTGAGGAGTCATCAGCAGCCATTCCCTGGTCCTCCCTGGTTCCAGCATGGGTAGAGAGTGGCCTTGGGCTCTGATCATATGTATATATGCTCAGTCTCTAGGGCATTGTCCTGCTTGATAGGGCAATGTCACTGCCCCTTTATTCTGCCATTCACGAGCGGCCAGTAAACCTTTGTTACTGTTTATATGCCTATTTCGTTGTTTGTCTGTTTGACTGTCTCTTGGGATTGCGTAAAGCTAATGAACAACTCTGAGTAAATTTTAATTGATTCTTTAGAGAATTCGGTGAAGTTGAAAGGTGAAACATCGGTATCACACACAATTTGGCTGTTATTGGACCTTCACTGTACTAACTATGTCATTGAAAATCAATTGGGGTTTCAAAATATGTTAACACGCTTTGCCTTCTTAATTAGAGGTTAAGCTTAAAGAAGAACGAGGTATAAGAATAGGTTGCCATATATGTATGAAAATAGCCAAAAGCTATTTTTTTTTTCAGTTTTCAAAGTTTTTGGCAGAGCTATGGTCTTAAAATCAACAACTGTATACTCGTTTTCCATGAACATGCTGATAATTTACAATTTTGATAACTGTATTACGATTGAACAACCTTGACTATTTCTCAATAATTAATAGAACTATGATTGTAGTCATAAATATTATTATTATTATTATTATTATTATTATTATTATTATTATTATTATTATTATTATTATTATTATTATCTTTTTTAGTATTATTGTTCGTAAGTGACGACTTTTAGGTAAAAATTCAGTGAGGAGGAGCAAACTACTCCTAGAGTTTTACAGATATCCAAATAATTTTCACAGGGTTTGGTGGGTGTCGTGTGGACTGCATTCATATTAATTTTCGTATTATCTGCCATAGAAAAGTCACAGAAGTAATTTTTCGATATTCGCCGGAGGCCGATTTTCGATGGCGCCGTAAATTACTCGTAGAGAACTTCACATATCAAAATAAAATTTTCAAAAATTTATATGATGGATGTTTACATTGTCCATACCAATTTTTATATTGATATCTGCCATAGAAAAGCTACAACAAACATTTATTTTGGGATGGGTTGAATGGTTATTTTTGTCGGAGTAAATGGTTCCTAGAATAATTCGCATATCCAAGTGAGAATTTCAGGGATTGAGGGAAACATAGTAATATCTACACTTGAAAAGAGACAGCTACCATATAGCCTTCTCAAATAGGTTGTTGAATGTACCAACATTACAGAAAACTGCGTGATATTGAGCGACATCAACGAGAGACATTGCCGATCTCATAAACAATTTCCGTCCCGAGTTTATTTAGTTATTATTATTATTATTATTATTATTATTATTATTATTATTATTATTATTATTATTATTGTCGCGAACGAAGTGAGTGACCACATATGAAATGCCAAAATTTTTGCGAATGACCCAGTCAATCCATACCCAAGTTAATCCCTTGTATTATTATCACCGCTCGTGGCGGGGGGGGGGGGGGGGGAGGGGTGGAGGTGATAGTTTTTGCGCCGTAGTCAATAGCTTCTATACCAATAAATATACTCAGATGATATTTTAGGGATTATGTAGGTATATATATATATATATATATATATATATATATATATATATATATATATAAATATATATATATATATATATATATATATATATATATATATATATATATATATATATACTTTATAAGCTTTGTCTCAGGTAATCTTCATGTCCATTCCTGCTATAAGCATAGCTTGGTAACTTTGGTTCGTAAATGACAATTTTTAGGTAAAAATCAGCGAGGAGAAGCAGGGTTTGATGGGTATTATGTGGACTACATTCATACCAATTTTCGTATTGTTACTTGACATAGAAAAGTCACAGTAGCCATTTTTCGATTTCCGCGGGAGGCCGATTTTCGGCGGCGCCGTAAATCACTCGTAGAATACTTCACATATCTAAATGAAAAGTTCAGAGAACTATGGGATGGATATTTACTTTGTCCATACCAATTTTCATGTCGATATCTGTCATAGAAAAGCCACAACAAACGTTTATTTCGGCATGATTTGAATGGTTATTTTTGGCGGTGGAGTAAATTGTTCTTAGATTAATTCATATATCTAAATAAAAATTACAGGGATTGATGGGAAACATAGTTTATCTGTTCCTG
>NC_090727.1:181622526-181625026 GCF_036898095.1 Palaemon carinicauda | reverse complement strand
GAGAATTACATGATTGGGTCACTTTGGTTTGAAATTGGTGTTGTTAATTACGTTATCTGGGGTCGGAGAAATGCTGAGAATGGATCAACAATAGCAATAATGTGTTTTGCGATTGCTGTCACAGTTACAGGAATGTTAGAGTTAAAATTCTGTCTTAGTAGGCTTGTTTCTAGACATTGCAACAGGTAGTGTTACAGAGTTTCATCTGTCAGTTGCTGACAGTTGTTGCATGGTTTCCCATCTGTGCTGTGGTGCTGGGTTCTCGTCATTGTTGATGATGATTTGCCAGTTGCACAGATACCCCAGTCGCAGATTGCAAATGATGACTGCTACTTGGCGGGTAGTATTTCTTGCAAGAGGATGCGGGATTAGGATAGTTGTTTCCATGTACCATTTGGTTTATCTGGAAACAAAAAGGAAGGCTTGTCTTACTTGACTTGTCTTTTGCATGTTGCAAAAGGCTGTCATTTGATTCTTGATGATTTTCAGTGAAGGTTGAAATGTGTTACTGATTATTTGGCACATCTGGGCTGACTTGGCAAGGTAATCAGCCTCATCATTGCCAGTGATTTCGGTGTGACTTGGCTCCAATTCAGGATGATCTGCCAGTTCTTGCTTTGGTGAGCTAAGGCTAGATACTATATTGCTGGGATTAGGTAGATATTTTCAGTGAGTTGTTTGTTGCTGAGAGCCAGAATGGCTCCTCTCGAATCAGTGTGGATTGTTGTATTTCCTATGGGATATATCACTGTAGTCAAATATACCTAGGAAGCTACCTTTGAAGGAACTTCCATCATGATGACATGGCCGGAGCCCAAATATATATATATATATATATATATATATATATATATATATATATATATATATATATATATATATATGTATATATATACTGAGAGAGAGAGAGAGAGAGAGAGAGAGAGAGAGAGAGAGAGAGAGAGAGAGAGAGAGAGAGAGTGTTGCAAGGATTTTGGATGTCTCAAAGACTTTTTAAGTCCATTCGCAGAGACTCCATTTGCTCTCTGGTAGAGCGATTTAGTCTAAGCATTTGGAGAGTTCTTATGATCTTATCTAGCTTATTCTAGAGAGCGGGAGAGAGAGAGAGAGAGAGAGAGAGAGAGAGAGAGAGAGAGAGAGAGAGAGAGAGAGAGAGACAGAGAGAGAGAGAGAGCAGCTGCTAGAATAATGCAAACAAAGGACATATTTCCACGTATATTAATTGGAATATTCAGTTCCCACAATATTTAAGGATGTTCCATATAAAATGTAATAAGGAATTCAAATATGTTGGTGTGATTATATATTTCGATAAATATTCTCGAAAACGATTGCATTTATCAAAAGAATAAGAGATAAAACACCTGTATCTCTTTCATATATATATATATATATATATATATATATATATATATATATATATATATATATGATAAATTTTTGCACATTTAAACGTGTTTTTCATATTTCAAATAAGCCACATATATTAATACATTAAAGTCTGGATTCTCCTAACGACCTCGGGATCACAGCCCCAGGCGGAATCACCCAAAGACTATAATATCAGACCGGTCGGGATTTGAACTATCGTCCATGATATCTGTATGCCAGTAACCATACCACTCAGCCACGAAGAAAGATAAAAGTCAATGGCAATTGTTCTGTACATAGACCTGTCAAATTCAGGTTTGCTGTACTTAGAATTGAAATCAACCCATCTTCACCATCGTAGCTAATTGGTAGGTTTGGGACTTGGCATTCGATTAACGATAAATTTTTGCACATTTAAACTTGTTTTTCATATTTCAAATAAGCCATATATATTAATACATTGAAGTCTGGATTCTCTTAACGACCTCGGGATCAGAGCCCCAGGCGGAATCACCGAAAGACTATAATATCAGACCGGCCGGGATTTAAACCCTTGTCCAAGATATCTGTATGCCAGTGACCATACCACCTCTATTTTTAGGAGCCGTATACTGAGCATTAGGGGCTTTTTTACCTCTATTTGTAGGAGCCTGATATATAGCATTAGGGGCTATTTGACCTTAATTTTGAGGTGCATTACTTCTAGCATTAGAAGCTCTCTGACCTCTCTTTTTAGATGCCTTATTTATAGCATTAAGGGTTTTTTGACATCGATTTTAAGGTGCATTACTTCTAGCATTAGAGGCTCTTTGACCTCTATTTTTAGGTGCCTTATTTATAGCATTAGGGGCTATTTTACCTCGATTTTGTGGTGCCTTACTTTTAGCATTGGAGGCTCTTTGACCTCTCTTTTTAGATGCCTTATTTATAGCATTAGAGGCTCTTTGACCTCTAATTTTTGGTGCCTTATTTATAGCATTAAAGGCTCTTTGACCTCTATTTTAGGAGTCTTATCTATAGCATTAGGGGTTTTTTTACCTCGATTTTTAGGTCCATTACTTGTAGCTTTAGAGGCCCTTTGACCTCTATGTTAGGTGCCTTATTTATAGCATTAGAACCTTTATTACCT
>NC_090727.1:181610026-181617526 GCF_036898095.1 Palaemon carinicauda | reverse complement strand
AGTATAGCGATTTCGACATATTTGGTGGTTTTTTTCCACTTTCTCTTTTTTCATGATCATTTTGCGTCTAGACGAAGAAAATGAAGGAAAATTCATGAAAAATAAAATAAAAAGGAAAATCGAAAATCTGGTAGATAGAATTATTCGGGTTATAAAGAAGTTTTGATGATATGATTTTCAATACATTTGGTGTCATATTAGTGGAGAAAATTGTACCTAAATTTATTTTGAAAATCATGATTTTTGCTAATAAATCAAAACAATTTTGACCAAATGATTTGAAACTTGTATATGATGAAGGTATTATATATCTCTAAGCTCTAAAACATATATAGCAATGGTGTATTTTGAATAATTAGGAATAAAAATGCAGGACATAGCAGACCGTCCCGTTGAATTATTTTCTTTATTTTATCTAGAAATCAGTATTATTAGTATTTTTTTTTTTATAAGCAGGCATATTTTTTTCTTGTATTATCTCCGGGTTTTAGTGCGCCATTTCTAATTGTGCAATGGGCCACTGTTGGCGCATGCGCCATAGGTTGGCCACCACTGGTATATAGGATGTAGGGTATAAATATTATACTATAACACATTCTTTACTCATATTATCTGATTTGGTGTCAATAACCTTAGATGTCAGGATGACAAAAAACTCCTAATCAATCAATCAATCAATCAAATTAACTGGGCAAGTCGCTCACTTCCAAGCGAACCCTCTTCCCTGGTGACAATTGCTCAATGCTCATAGGTCGGAGTCTAGCTGCCTTCACCCTCCGCAAGGCAAAAGGAAATTTTTCCTTAGCATTAACTCTTCGTATTATTATGATTTTATTTGATGTTTTATGACCTGATGTCCAACACCTTATAGGTGTTCAATCAGTCTTTATCATATTTACTTCGTTATTTGTAGTTATGAAATTATTGTAAACACCAGGAGAACAAATGTATGAAATATTGTTGTCTTAGTACTTTGTTTTTTAACTTCCACCAGAAGGATCTTATCATAACTACGAGACCTTTAAACCTCGAACATGTGGGGATAGGGTTAGGATATAGTCAGGTGGTGGTTTAAGATGATGGTGGAGAGGTGGTAATTGAGTGACCTTAATGTATGGCTTTACGAGGTTTGTTTATCAACATTTGTGAAGTGATGAAGATGATGTGATGATGATGATGATGATGGTAATACCCTTATTGATAACAATTAATATCAATGATTCCATGAAATAAATCAAATTGTTATTCATTTATAATTTTTACATGCAATTTGGCATAAAATGCATCCAAATGAAATGATGGCGATGTTTAAAAAACTATCGCTGGTAACTCAACTAAATTTTGACATATATGCAAATTCCATACTAGATTAGGGTATCCTATAGTGTCTTCTCAGCCTAGAATAATTAAATATTAAAATTGCTAATTTGTAGCTATGATAACAAATAAAAATATCGGTTACAAAACTTGGCGTGTAACATTTGTTTTGGGTATCATATACCTGTATAGTCCAGGCTAAAGATGTGGCTTGGGCTGGTTTTAGATATTCACACTAATTGTCCAAAGAATCGATAACCAACAAATTTTATGGTCGCCAGCCTTTCAAAACCAAACCAACTTGCAAGAAAAGTGTAAGATCAAAATTATTGACTTATTTCTTCCGGTAACAAAGTAACAAAGTTTTCGTAATTAGGGATATAATTTTCAATGATTGGACTGTTAATTGCCGGAATGTGATGAGTCATATATGACTTACAAATAGCTTTAATCTTTACAAGCTGACCCGAGAACAAAACCTAAATAGCAGATGGACGGACAGCAATACTTACTAGCCACAATTCATGACAATGGTATCAATAAAGCTATGATTGACTTCGCTTGATGTTTCTTAAACATAGGTGCCTGTTCGATTAAGAAGTGTGTGGTCGATTCCTAACCATATGAATATGAATAATTAGAACAAATATATTACGTTTCATTCAGAGGTTTATTTTTTCCTGTGAAAACAGTAATACAGCATTTATCCTAGAAGCAATTTTTCATTTATTACACATCAGATCCACTTTGTATCATAGCATTTACGCGTTTTTTCTATTGTATTTCAACACTTCAGGGGTGCAAGAATTTTATGCTGATTTGAAAAGAGAGCATGCATTGAAGAAAGGCTAAAAACCACTGATCGCTATGAGCGTTCATGGAATAAATTAGGACATTGGTTCCTTACTGCTGTTGCGATTCAATAAAAGGGAATATGCCGGGGGGTTTTCAGTGAAGTATCATTAATCATCGCATTTCTTTGAGTGCTATTGGTAATTCCTCTACCCCTCACATTCGAAACATCAAACGATGTCTTGGTTGTTTAAACGTCGGCCACCTTTCAGGGCAAGAAGGGCATGATCTCTCCAAGTCAGGTCTGGCGAGGCGACACCGGTTTTGTTGCTGGGTGTACATAAACAATATAATAATCCAAAACATTTTTTTCGTCAGATTGTTATTTTCCTAACGGCACTTTTGGTTAGTTCAGATATTTGTTATAAATTTATAGACATCCAAAAGTTAGCAAATCATAGTTCAGTTAATGTAGTTGTAATTTTCTTTTGAACAAATGTAAATTGGTAATCAGGACCTACAGTATATCGAGAAATGAATATCTAATAATAGTCGACCCAAGAACTAAGGAGTTCAATTCTTGTGGGAAAAGGAAAGGTGAAGATCAATGATAGTCCTAACTATGCCACTGTGCCACTTCACAGCGTCTAAGTGTTAGTTTATGTGATTGGGATTAAGTGGATAATTCGATTTTGTTCACCTTTTTGACATCTCAAATTGCCAATAATTTATTGTTGGAAATGGCTATCTCGATTTTGAATATCATTTATTATGGCTGCAACTTTTAGAATTCTAAAGATGTTAAAAGAGTGACTCTCTGAAGCACCAAATGCAGATTGTGGTGGCCGATGTGGTAACGTCCCTGACTTGTGAACGCCAGACTGGGGTTCGAGTCCCGCTCAGGCTCATTTGTTCCTTTGATCGCTGTAACCTCACCATCCTTGTGAGCTAAGGATGGGGGTTTGGGGGAGCTTATAGGGGTATCTCTTGAGTCATCAGCAGCCATTACCTGGCCCTCCTTGATCCTAGCTTGGATGGTGAGGGAGCTTGGACTCTGATCATATGTATATATGGTCAGTCTTTAGGGCAATGCTTAGTAAGGCAATGTTACTGTCCCTTGCCCCTGATATTCATGAGCGGTCTTTAAACCTATAAACCTTTAACCAAACGGTAGGGTTAAGTTCACTCATGAGCGTTGCTCAAGAACCCTCTATACCCAAGCTAGGACCAGGGAGAGCCAGGCAGTGTCTGCTGATGAATCTGCAATTAGACCTATAGGCTACGTCCTCTAAAAATAAGGATAGGGATTCGTAGCCCACAAGAATGGTGAGATTGCAGACACTACAAGAAAGTGCTCGAGTTGAGAGGGACTCCAACTCCTGACTCACAAATTGCGAGACAAAGACGTTTTGATAATGATGTATCAAAGTTTAAATTCTTTTTACATATAATTCTGAGGTGTGATCCGCATCAACAAATGAACATTTTGGTGCATTCAGAGTAATAACCTTTAGAATTTACTTGAATAATAGACGTCAAGATCTCAAGATGTTTTTGATGTTGATAATTTTCGAAAGCGTATTTAGCGATGTGAAAAGTAATACATATTGGGATTTTGTTGAATTGGACGTCAGAGTTAAACCTCTTAAGCACAAACTTTTCAGTCTAGAATCACGTGAGAGGTGCTTTCTCATCTCTGACGCAGTGAGTCTTCCCAGGCGAGCTAGTATAATTTATTATACTATCGCCTTATTGAGCTGAAGTGCATGAGTGACTGTATCTGTCAGATCGGAAAATATCTGTTTAGTATTTACGAAGCATAAATATACTTTACTTTTTATTGAGACAGTTCATTTAATAGTTACGCAGCTTGTTAATGTTCTTTGAGGTTATCACTTTACATTTCCACTAAGAGAAAGATGATAGTTTCAAGAAAAGTTATTAGAAGCGAGTAAAGTATACGCCATTTGAATATCTGAAACAAATCCAAAATATCCTGTGTCTTTTTTTCTTATATATAAGCTTCAGGAATAATATTTTCTGTTGGATGCGAGAGAATGTCTCGCCCACCATAAGTCATTACAAAAGCCAATAAACCCAAGAAGGAAAAGAGATGTGGCAGGGGATACCTCGATCGCCCATCAGATTTCAAGATATTTTTAGAAACAAGAAATCCATCCTTACCGAACTAAGGAGTGGTTCCTTTCTTGAATATAAAGAGGAATTTGAAGAGAGAGAGAGAGAGAGAGAGAGAGAGAGAGAGAGAGAGAGAGAGAGAGAGAGAGAGAGAGAGAGAGAGAGTATATATATATATATATATATATATATATATATATATATATATATATATATATATATATATATATATATATATCCTTCCACTCACGTCTGTTTTTGGTCTTTCTATGCTAGTTTATACTCGCAAATTTTCTTATTTCGTTAATACATCATCTTCTCTTACTTCTCCGTCTTTTGTAATCTTTAGGGACCCATTTTGCTATTCTTAATGTCCATCTATTATCAGTAATTTTTATTATGGGCTGAGAATGTCCATTTCTTTTTATTAAATGTTGTTAGAATATCCTCTACTTTAGCTTACTCTCGTAACCAATATTCTTCTTTTGTTGTCTCCTAGCATAAATCCCATCATTATTCATTCCATTGTTCTTTGGATAGTAACTAGCTAACTAGCTTATGTTCTAACGCTTTAGAAAGGCTCCAAGTTTTTGATGCATAAGTTATTGCTGGTAGGAATATCTGATTAAATGCTTTTCTTTTTAGAGAAAGTGCCATTTTACTTTTAATAATACCATTTTGTTTACCAAAAGGTCTCCATCCCATGTTTTCTTTTAATTTTGATCATGTGTCCCAGGGAAACACTTACAGTTTTTCCTAAGTACATATATTCGTTAACAATTCCTAATGGTTCGTCCATGAATCTTATTTGTAGTTTCTACATTTTCATTGAACATTATCTTAGTTTTACTCATTTTCCTTTTCAGTTCTACATTTCTACTTTCTCTAATCAAATCTTCTACCATCTTTTACAATTCCTCCCGTGATTCGCTAAACAGAACTATATCATCTGCAAAACTTAAAGTTAACGTTAAATCCTACGTTTTCTAAATTATGAAACTAAATAAGAAGTATAAACCGAAGGTTATTCAAAAGTATTCATCAATAACATCCCATACAGAGGAAAAAATAGAATTTTTTTTATGGCGATATGGAGATATCATTGAAAGAAATAAGACTCGGTTTATATTATTTGGTTTTGGTGTTTTTAATACTAAAGTACGTCAAAAGAAGAGAGGAAAACCAGCAGTAGGTTAATTTGGAGTAGGCACAAGGAATGACAGAGGGTTCATGCTTGTAAAATTTGCTGAAAGAAATATTCTTGAATTCATGAACACCTTTTATAAAAAGGAACGTAGAAAATGGACGTTGAAAATCCCAAATGGAGAAAAAAAAATTGAAATAGATTTTATTCTCAGTGAAAAAGGGAATTAAGTTAAAGGTTTAACATTGTTAAACAATTTAAAATGAAACAATCACAGAATGGTGAGAAGCAAACTTTGTTTAGATCTAAGGAAAGAGAGAGAAAAAAATAATTTTAAGAAAGAAAATGAACACTACTGTAATAAAAGAAAAATCTGTTGAGTTTAGTTTAGCTATATAAAATAGGTACTCCCAACATGATGAAATGGAACCAAATAAAGAAGAAATGAATAGTAATTTAACTGAATTTGTATTGTATCAGCACAAGAAATGGGTGGTAAAGTCCTAAACCAGATCAAGGATAACTTTCAGAAAAGACCAAAAATCCTAATAAAGAAAAGATTGGAAATGAGGGTAAAATCCAAGAGAGATGAAATAGAATTAGCAGAGCTATTCAAATCAATAGGCAAACTAAATATCCAAGATATTTATAAACACAATCAGACTAAATTGCAGGAAACACTAAAAAAACAAAGAAGCATCAAATTGATGAAGAAAGACTTCGAACAGGACGCCAACAGCTTTTCACTTAAAGGATGAAAATGGTAATATTATCAATAATAGATAAGAGTGATAAAAAATACAGAGGATTTCTATACAGTGCTATACAAAAGTGATGAAAGAAATATCTTCACCAATAGAAATAATGAAACACCTGAGCCGGTACCAAATGTAGCAGTAGGAGGAGCTATGGAGGTCTATACCCAAATGGTATTTTTTCTTTGTTTTTTTATAAAGACTGCAGATTTCTTAGCTCCAAATTTTTCGGTTATTTTGTGAAAGTTCGCAAGGAGAGGAGCTTTTTGCACTTGTTGGAGAATGGGTAATGTTACTCCACTATGTAAATGTGTTTGTGGTAGCTAAAGCCCAACTGATTACCCCCCAAAATTTCCAAAACTCTCATATTATCGGAAGTTTTTTAACATTTTTTGGCAAAACGTCTAAATAGGTTTGCTGAAGGCAATCATCTGTTCCCTAGTGTCAAATTTGGCTTTCGTAAAGGTCTTAGAGCATATGATGCCCTTCTTACAATCTCCACTGCTGTACAGAAATCCCTTGATTGTGTATAGGAAGTTCTTATGATTGGCCTTGATTTTAGTGCTGCCTTCGACCGTTTAATCATGAATCCCTTGTTTTCCAACTCTAAAAATTGGAAGTGGCTGGGTCTTTTCTTAGCATCATTATTCAATTTCTAAGTAATAGATCGAAAAAAGTTTGTGTTGATGAGCGCCATAGTGAGTATGGGAATGTGATATCTGGTGTTCCTCAGGGTAGTATTCTTGGCCCATTACTTTTCCTACTATATACACATGACATGTGGTTAGGCCTGGAAAAGAAGCTGGGTGCCTGTGCAGATGATGATACTCTGCATCAATTCCATCTCATAAATGTAGATCTTGGGTTTCTGAGTCCCTTAATAGAGGTCTAGCTAAAATTAGTGCATGGTGCAAATTATGGGGCATGAAGTTGAATCCTAATAAAACTCAAAGTATTATTGTTAGTAGGTCAAGGAGAGTTGCTCCTCTATATGTGGATTTCAGCATTGATAATGTTTCCTTAACTTTGTATGCCTTTTAAAATGTTAGGTGTAATTCTCGACAGCAAGTTTATTTTTGAGAAACACATTCGGTCTGTCTCTTCAACAATTGCATAAAAAATTGATTATTGAGAAAGTTTTGTAAGATTTTCGGTGATCAATCTATTTTGAAGAAGTGATTTAATTTTTCCATTCTTCCCTGTTTTGAATATTGCTCTCCTATCTGGTCTTCAGCTTATTTTGTTGAACAGGAACTTGCCGTCTGTAAAATTTCTTATTCATGATCTAGAAAGTAATATCTGGCGCCGTCGTTCAATTAGTTTGTTATGCATTTTACATAAGATTTTTTATAATTC
>NC_090727.1:181595026-181605026 GCF_036898095.1 Palaemon carinicauda | reverse complement strand
CCAAGGGAGCTAAGTAAACCAGTTGGAGTCCTTGCCGTGGAACACCAAAGCTGCTTTGAAGATGTGATGAAAATGTTCAAGTCTTCCATTCATTGCAGGGTTGCAGGTGGTTGTCTAATGTTGGGTGATTGCCAGGAGATTCGCTAATGATGTCCACAATGGACAGGTGAAAGTGGTTCCCCTGCCAGAAATAAATTTTCATGGGCTAAGAAATCTTGCTATCCACCTTGAGAGTAGGCATTGCAGTTTGAATGAGAATAGCTTCAGGCCAATGAGTGGAGCGGTAAACAGGTAACAGGTACTGATGTCCTTGTGATATGGGTAGGGAACCTACTCTGTTGATGTGAATATGTACAAAATAATGCTGAGGTTGAGGAAAGGTTCCCACTTCTTGAATCCGTGTGTCGATATAGTTTTGAAGTTTGCCATTAAGTACCATCTTTAGTAATATCTGCCAAATGAACTTTGTCTTCATTAACTGTGCAGAAGAACGGTGGGAGGGATGTGAAAGTCCGTGAATGAAATAAAACACCTTTGGCGCATGGGAAAAGGTATCCAAGGTCTACGTCTAATAGTTTGACGTCACAGAGGAGCGTGGTGTTGGAGTCATTGAGAGAAACGTCCTCCCAATGGAGGGATGTGCAGAATGTCCTACATGCTTAGTACTCAGGATCTTTTTTGTTGGGCTTCTGCCAAGGCGATATAATCCAATCCCAGGTGAATGGCATCCAATATGTTTCTTGACAGGGCATCGGCACTGGGATTCATTTTCCTAGGGACATGTTAAAGGGTACAATTGTATTCAGCCACTGCCGAGAGATATCAGCTTTGACGGGCGGACCAGGCGGAAGACTGTTGAGTGAAGGCGTGCACTAGAGGCATGCGGTCCATGTGAATGATGAAGGGAGTACCTTCCAAGAAGCGGCAAAAGTGCACCACTAGCAATTCGGTATTCAAAGGTAGAGTAGCTGGATTCCACCTTGGACCGTTTTCTACTGAAGAAGGCCAATGGGCCGGGCGAGCTGTTTGCCACCTGCCCAAGTACTGCCCCAATAGCAATGTTGCTGGCATCGGTGAAGAGAAGGAGAGTGCATGTGGCACAGGAAAACTGAGAGCAGCAGTGGTTGATAGGTAATTCTTTGCGTCGCAGAAGGCGGTTTCTTGAAAGGGACCACACTTCAGGTCTTTTGGTTTGCTCTTGAAGAAGGCGTAGAGTGGGACAATGGCTGGTAGGAAACGGTGATAATAGTTGATCTTGCCCAAGAATTCTTGGAGTGCGATGATGGCCGAGGGTGTGGGGAAGTTCTGAACAGCTGCTACCTTCTCAGGGATGGGGTGGACTCCTTCACGAGTGATGCGGTGCCCTAAGAACAATGCTTTGGAGGAAGAGAACACAAGTATGTCGTCCATGTAACATACACAGAAGGGAAGGTCCCCTAAGATGCTGTCCATGAGATGTAGCTGTGCAGTAGACTGGTGCAAGGGATGTGAGAGATGATGGATGAAATCAAACACCTGACGGTGCATGAGAGCAGTTTTTCTTTTTTGTGGTCTAACAGTACTGACTTCGCAGAGGAAGATGACGGACTCGTCGAGTGGGACATGTTTCCAACAGAGGGATGTGCTTGGTACTCTGGATCTTTGACAGGGCATCGGCATCGGTGACAGGGCACCAGCAACGGAATTCATTTTTCTATGGACAAAGAGACCAGATGTCGGACTGTTGAGTAAAGGCATGCACTAGAGGCATGTGGTCTGTGCGAATGTGGAAGGGCATACCTTCTAAGAAGTGGCGAAAGTGACGGACAGCCAAATTCACCGCCAGCAATTCTCGGTCAAAAGTAGAGTAGGCAGATTCTGCCTTAGACAGTTTTCTAATGAAGAAGGACAATGGGCAGGGTTACCCATGGACCACCTTCTTGAGTACTGCACCACTAGTGACATCGCTGGCATTGGTAGAAAGGAGAGAGGCATTTTGCATGGGAAAAGTGAGAGTAGCATCAATTGATAGGGCATCCTTTGCGATGCAAAAAGGCCGCTTCTTGAAGGGGACCTCACTTCAGGTCTTGTTGCTTATACTTAGGGAAGGCATAGAGGGGGCCAAGAGTGGCAGCGATGAGTGGCAGGAACCGGTGATAATAGTTTAACATGCCCAAGAATTCTTGCAGAGATTTGACGGTGGAGGGCGTGGTGAAGTTCTGAACGGCTGCTACCTTCTCAAGGAGCGGTTGGACTCCTTTAAGAGTGATGCAGTGCCCAAGAACGATACTTTGTTGGCGCCATAGGTACACTTTTCATACCGGACTACAAGGTTGTTCTGTTTTAGGCAGTTGAGAACGATTCATAGGTAATGGAGGTGGTCCTCTTTGTGGGCAGAAAACACAAGTATGTCATCCACGTAACATACACAGAAGGGGAAGTCCCCTAAGGTGCCATCCATGAATTATTGAAAAGTTGCTCCAGAATAACGAAGGCTAAAACAGGAGTAATTGAAGGTGTATGTACCAACGGGCGTGGTGATTGCTGTCTTTGTGATGTTCATGAAGTATTGAAAAGTTGCCCCAGCATAACAAAGGCCAAAACAGGAGTAATTGAAGGTGTATGTACCTAAGGGCGTGGCTATGGCTGTCTTTGGGATGTCTTTTGGGTTCATGGGCACCTGATAATACCCTTTCAAGAGGTCGAGAGTGGATAAAACCTTCACTTTGTGGAAGCAGGAGGTGACGTTTAAGCTTCCAGAAGGCTAAAATTATTACTAGAACCTTGCTCAGAAAAAGTCGCTAATGTTTGGGAGGGGGTTAGTGATTTAGTTCTGTCTGCATGTTCAGACGCCTGTAATCCCCACAAGGGCGAAGGGAGACATCCTTCTTCAATACGATGTGTAGGGGCGACGACCATGGGCTTCAAGTCTTTAGGCAAAGGCCTATTTCTTCTGTATTGGCTAACATTTCTTTAGTGGCACCCAAAGGATCTGGGGCTTGACACCTGAATCTGATGAAAACTGATTTAATTCTGTGCCTGGTAGGAGCCGTGTGTGTTTGGCGAAGTTCAGGATGGAAGACTTCCACATAGAACGTGAGAAGGTGGGCGTAGGCATTCATGGGTTCATTGATTTTGATTGCGAGGTCAGAGGTGGTGAGTCGAAGAGGTGTCAACGAGCTCGAGTATGTGTTGACTAATCATCGTTGCCCCAGATCAACAAGGATGTAGAAATGTGTGAGGAAATTCGCACCAATTTGACACTCATAAAGGATAAAGTGAGTGTCTCTTACCTTTGGGTTGGATCTCAGATCTTTTGGTGGCAACCAGTTGGACACTAGCAGGCTTAGACAAACAACATCGTGATCTAGAGAGTTACTCTGTTAGAAGGGAACGTCAAGCACTAGTGTCTACCAAAAACGGCATGACTGTACCTGCTTCATGTTAAAAGAAAACAGTACACTTTGTTTTGTCACTGATAACCATCTGACATCTTTTCGTAGCATCTCCAAATCTGGAGTGGTAGTAGCAGAACTGCGGCTAATAGGCAGATGTCATTGGTTGGGGCGTTAGCAAGGGGTTACATACATGGGTGGTGAGTCGCTTTGAAGCCGCTCTGGCGTGTCAAGGGGCGTGCGTCTGTGTCTTAATTTCAATAATAATAATCTTAATAACTGGTCTCTCCCTGGTAATACTAATTTCCTTGCCTAGTCTGATATGCTGGCATTATAGCTGAAAGTTGATGAAATGGGTATATGTAACTTGACACCTAAAGCTTAGGCTAAGAGAGGCCCCTTTATATCAATCTTATCATAACTTTCAGGTTTTGTAAAATATATTCCTGCATATCGTTTCTTGTTGATTAAAAGGTAAGACCAATGAACTTTTTCACACTCCAATTTTTCGGTTTGACAAAGAGTTCAGTAACATATGCGGCTGACTCTTTTCCTAAATCAATCACATTAACGCCAGCTTTGGTCAGTGTTGTGTAGTTCACTTCTTCATCGGAAGTGGAGGCGTAGATGGAGGTCTTGAAGGGGAGGAAGTGGCTGTCCATAAGGGTGTCGACTTTGGTCATCAAGTCTTTCATGGGCAAGTTATTGACATCAGGGATGAAAGCACAGACAGGTTTGGGTAGGCGTCGTGCTCAAAGTACACAAAGTAGGTTCACTTCCTGAGGAGAGTTGCCTGTGGCAGTTGCAATTGAGCGATGAGTGATTCTGGTTATTTCCCTGAAGGCGAGCATAGCCTTTTGGTACTCCAATGGTTGTTGAGAGAGCTGAAAAACTTGTCTATACATGTGGCTGGCAATGGTGGGTACTGCTCCAGGAGGTATTTTTTTGAGGCGTCATATTCTATTGCGAAAGTGTCCTCGGGGATTGTCGTGAGGACATAGTCTGCTTTGCTGCTTGAGTGAGTCACGCCCTTGATCTAAAACTGAACTTCGGTGCATTGAAATCAAGCAAACGCATCTCTGATGGTGAAGGGTGGCAGTTTCAATGTTACAGTGTTGGTCGCAGAGTCATAATTGGTGGGAGGCACAGTAACTAGAAAAAATAAGCCAGCGAATAGCTAATCTCTCTGAGAGTCATCAATGTGTAAGGTAGTTGTTAACAGAGAGATGAGGTGAATTCAAGTAACCTTTATTCAACAGATAAGTGTATATAAGAGCAGTTCTGAGCAAGAATGTCACAAAAACTCAAACAATCTAATACATGCCAAGGCAACCTTAAGCAGGTTTTGTTATCAGTGTTAGGAAGAGCGAAAGATAAAAAAGGGCAACATTACAGTGTACAAGCGTGTATGAAACTCGTGCAGTACAGTGGAAGACAATGGTAGAGAGGTTATTAGAGGCACTACTCAAGACTATAGAAGAAGGGTTTAACTTTTGAGTGGCTTCCTAGAAGAGCTGCTTACCATAGCTAAAAAGTGTCTTCTACCCTTACAAAAAGGAAAGTAGCCACTGAAAAATTACAATACATTAGTTAACCCTTTGAGTGAAGAAGAATTGTTTGTAATCTCAGTGTTATCAGGTGTATGAAGACAGAGGAGAATATGGAAAGAATAGGCTAGACTATTTGGTGTATGTATAGGCAAAGAAAAAATGAGTCGTAAACAGAGGACCCAAAACTCTCTAGCGGTAGTATCTCAACAGATGGCTGGTGCTTTGGCCAACTTACTACCTACTATCTTTTTCAATACACAGTCACCCACATACGCAATCAAACACTTGCACACACAGATATATATATATATATATATATATATATATATATATATATATATATATATATATATATATATATATATATATATATATATATATATATATATATATATATATATATATATATATATATATATATATATATATGTGTGTGTGTGTGTGTGTGTGTGTGTGTGTGTATGTAATGTTCAGTAGCAAACGGGATCCTCAATTGGTATTTTTGATTGATATTCTCAGCCCCTGAATTTCTCCCCCCCACTAAAATTCCCCATCCAGCAAGTACATAATTCATATCTTAGAATAGCAGAAGTTCCAATGACCTACATCTCGTCGGGTATATGATCCTTACCCTTTAGGCTTTATGAGATTATTCCAAACCGGAGTTCCAGGACCAATCATCGTATCTATCCATGTTTATGGGGAATGTTAAACATTTAAATGGGCTTTTGTTTCGTACTGCCGGGAAGGCAGAGTCATTTTTAATAAAGAAAATTCCGGGTCTCTCTCTCTCTCTCTCTCTCTCTCTCTCTCTGTGTAGGGATTCCGTGGCCCAGAGAATGTTCTAATAGGTCGCTCCCTTTACTCTCCTATTTGTTCAAGATCATTCAGTTTTAATGGATCTCATTCCGGTGAGTATTTTCGAAATGGCTGGTTGGGTTTCCACCATTGACATCGACACCAATGACGTAAACACGCTGGAGAATTCAATTAACGTATTTGCATAATGGATTTGTCTCCTTTTTTTTTCAAATTTTTGACTGGTGTCCTTATGGCATCATTAGATGAGCCATTAAAAAAGGTAGGAGGCGTGTATGTGATGGTCTGCGACGCCTTGACGATTACGTTAGTCGATTAAGGAGTTTCAAACGGATATCCCTGTGGAAGAAACACCCAGACTGACAAGATGAAAAATGGCTGAGTTTAAGCGATGAGGTGAGAAATATACCTGCTTCATCAAGAAAAACAGAAGCAGAAAGAGAATTTTTAGGGCCCGCACTGTGACAAAACGACAGTGGGATGTGCAAGAAGTTGATAGTTACGGAAAAACAGATAAGATAACGGTTAACCTATATCCAGGATGAACATGATAAAACAAATTTCAAATAAAGATAAAATCATTGATGTTAGCAAATTAAGTGAGGATCTTGAAAAAGCAAAGGGTTTATCTTTGAAATTGAATTGTAGGTAGTAGGTTTGTTAGGGCACCAGCCACCCCCTGAGATCTTACCACTAGAGAGTTATTGAGTCCTTTGACTGGTCAAACAGTAGTACCATGAATCCCTATCTCTGGATACGGCTCATTTTTTTCTTTGCCTACACATACACCGAATAGTCTGGAGTATTCTTTACACATTTTCCTCAGTTCTCGTACAACTGACAACACTGGGATTACTAAACAATTCATCTTTGCTCAAGAGATCAACTACTGCACTGTAGTTGTTCAGTGGCTCTTTATCAGCGTCAATGACCGTAGATGTCAGGATGCCAGAAAACCTCAATTCAATCAATCAATCAATCTTTCCTCCTTGGTAAGGGTAGAAGAGAGACTTTAGCCACAGTAAGTAACTCTTCCAGGAGAAGGACACTCCAAAATGAAACCAATGTTCTTCCATAGTCTTGGGGTAGAGTTCTCTAGCTTGTACCACTCGAGCACACTTGTCTATTTTATTTTTCTTCCTTTTTTTTCATAATTTATAAATGAAAGATCAATTTTAATGTTGTTACTGTTATTAAAAGATTTTGTGTCAATTGTTCATTATCTCTCTCGTTGGTTATTTATTAACTTGTTTCCTTTCCTCACTGGGCTATTTTCCTTGTTTGATTCTTAGAGCTTATGCCATTTTGCTATTAATAATAATAATAATAATAATAATGATAATAATAATAATAATAATAAAGTAATTTTAATAGCAAAAGAAGAATGTCACAATATCTGCTGGTTATCGTTAAATTAAGTAAAATGTCTCAATGGAAAAAAGAATAAATCCATGGAATGTGTAACATTTGAATAATTAATTCCTTACAGCTATTTTTTAAACATGAAGATTATAGAGGCTTTTTTTTTATACACATAAGTGAAGAATATCTGCAGATTCTGTTCAAGCTCATAAGATTTCCGTGTTTCCTCATTACCTTTGGCTGGCATTGGAATACTCTTTCTACCTCTCTTTTCCTTTGCTACAGTATTATCCCTTATTGATTTACTAGATTTCAAGAACCCACACAGAGTACATCTTCAAATGTATTCTTTTTATCATGTTGACGTCCAATGATCGAATGCCTTTATCGTTTATTTCCTTGTGAGATTCAAAGCCTTTTAGTGAAAAGTATATCCAAAGAGCTTGTGGAAATCTACAAACTAAGAGGTGCAAGTGATTAATAGATGTGACAGTGGAGATTGAATTAAATACCAAAGTACCTCACTGTTTATCAGTCCAATTGATTGATCTGTGATTGAAAACTGGAAAAGTGGAATACAAAAAAAAAAAAAAAAAAAAACGAACAAAGACAAACTTGTCTCACGTTTTTTTTTTTTCAAACCTAAATGGGCTTAACTTCTAGCCATTACTCTTCATTTGGAAGTTGTAGCCTAAGTCAATTTTGCCTACTTGACTAGAACGAACAAACGGAAACAGAAACATGAAGATTGTAAGAAAATTTTCAAATGTACAGTAGATTCTACTTGTAGAATCTCTCTCTCTCTCTCTCTCTCTCTCTCTCTCTCTCTCTCTCTCTCTCTCTCTCTCTCTCTCTCCCTCTCTCATACATACACACACACACACACATATATATATATATATATATATATATATATATATATATATATATATATATATATATATATATATATATATATATATATATATATATATATATATATATATATATATATATATATATATATATATATATATATATATATATATATATATATATGCGTAAAAATCACAGGAAAACGTGATGCTCAGATGCAGAAGAACCACAGGGAAAATGAAAATAAGAAATATACGCTTAAGTCCTGACTAGTTTCGTGATACTTCTTCAGAGGACTGATTTATTGAGAGAGGTTTCTTTACATTTTATAGGGAAAGCAAACGTACGAACATACATATAGAGATTTAGAGAACAATGACACTCCCTTACCCGCTACCTAGGCTTGGGTCAGGTGTTAAGTGGGCGGAGTCCCCAAGCTCATTAGACACCTGCCAAAAAGAAGTATCACGAAACTAGTCAGGACTCAAGCGTATATTTCGTATTTTCATTTTCCCTGTGGTTCTTCTGCATATATATATATATATATATATATATATATATATATATATATATATATATATATATGTATGTATTGCAGTCCCCCTCTCGCTCCCTCAACACATGTGTGAATTTATATCACGGACTCTTCTTTATTTCACGGGTTTCTTAGGACATAAGTTTTATATTTTTAATATAACAATTATGTTTTGTTACAGATAGTCTTTTTGTGGTCTAGAAATTAATAAAGTGAATTGCAGTAATACCGTATATTCGGGAAACTGGCAATTTCGCATATTGCGACCCCCAGATTTTCACCCATAAAAAAGGATTGTATTTTGTATATCATGTGATTTCCTTTATAAAGCCCACAATGTAATAAATTAAAGTCTCTTCTCTGCTTCTTTATCCTGACTTCTATTTCAGTAAGGTAAAAAAGTAATAGGAAATTATAAATTAGGGTATCATTAGTAATCATACGGCTATGAACAACTGAATGAAAAACGTCCGTTTTAATATGAACCGCCAATTTGGATAAAATGTTTTACTTGCAGTTCAACTTTCATATGATAGTTAACAATTGAGATAGTTACAATTGATGTCAAGTAGAATATGACTGATATATTATCATATTATACCTTTATCGGCTTATGGAGAGGTGAACTGTATTGCAAAAAAACTACCTGAAGAATTAGAAAATTTTCTAAACATTATAATCAGGCACCACAATGCTATAAATATAAAATTATAATGCTTTGGCACCAGGGATGAAATATCCCTAAACTTCAATATACCATTAACTTCAACAGTAGTGTAAATAAAATATGAGAAAAGAAGTTTTACTAAAAACTAATTATTTCTTTTAGCAAAGTTTTTGAAGGGGATAGTCTTAATCCGCGGACTCGATCATTATATAAACGTAAACAATGGAAAAGATGTATTTTTTATTATTTTTCAAAATACGATTCCAGTATGTGAATATTACATGCACTTCTGTTGTATACAGGTGACATCAGTTTTATCAAAATCTTATTTATTTGAAATACAGCTGTACTTTTTTTTATCACAGTAAATCGACATATCTTTTAGTCAATGGTGTAGCCTGGCCTAGCAGTATATATGCTAATAAGTTTTCCAGTTTACTTTTTACTTATTACTTATATGTAATGATGTAGTTATAGTAGAAGTAAGTTTTAGCTTCAAATGTGTTTTAAGAGTGTATAACGGGTTTATAAATGGTTAATTTATACATTGTAAATTTCTGTATCTACTTGAAATGGAACAGCCATGATAGCCGATGGAGTACTATGTGTGTGTATATATATATATATATATATATATATATATATATATATATATACATATACATATATGTGTGTATGTATGTATGTATGTATATGTATCACTGAATGTATCTGATTGTCATAGTGATAGGATAAAACAGGTAATATTTGTCTTTATATTTCTTTCGAACATACAAGAGTTGTATTAATAATATTTTTCTTCACAGTCGCTAGAATATGTCAGCGTTAGACAAAACTC
>NC_090727.1:181582526-181587526 GCF_036898095.1 Palaemon carinicauda | reverse complement strand
CCTCCTCTTACAATCTCCAGAGCGTCCGTCATGTTGTGGGAAAATTTACTCAATGCTGCCAGACTTAGAAGCCCCAGCGAAGCAACACACACCGACAGATTTGCACAAAGCATCGAATATTTTCTTGTTCAAGGACACAAGCAAGCCACAGCTAACACCCCCTTACACAGGCCCTTTCCCCATGATCCGTGGAACAACGAAGTAGTTTTACTAAATGTTCATGCCAAAGAAAACTGGGTCTCCATACATTGCCTTAAACCTGTGTATCTCCAGCAAGATGACCCTCCTACACTGTACCTCTCCAGAGCATGTATGTAATTTTTAGTGGGGGAGCCGTGTACTGCACTTGTATTACAGACACTTGTACACTGTAACAGTATTTTTTTTTTCTTTTTGTATATTATCATTATCACTTTCCCCACGCACTAATAATCTTTTTAAGCATATATGTTCTTGAATCATTGTGTTTGAGTTTTTGTGCCATTCTAGCTTGGAATGGGTTGTATATGGACTCATGCTCCTTCGAAATAAAGTTAGTTGCATTCACCTCGCCTGTCAGTTAATCACCTAACGGGTGCTTGCACGACCCCAAGAATATGGAAGACCATAGTACAGAGGCTACGGTACTACCAAAGACTAGTGAACAATGGTTTGATTTTGGAGTGTCCTTTTCCTAGAAGAGGTGCTTAGCATAGGTAAAGAGTTTCTTCTTTCCGGTACTAAGAGGAAAGTAACCACTGAACTTTGCAGTGCAGTAGTTACCCCTTGATCAAAGAAGAATTGTTTGGAAATCTCACTGTCTTCACTTGTATGGAAACAGGGGAGAATGCGGAAATAATAGACCAAACTATTAGATGTGTGTGTGTAGGCAAAATAAAAATGAGCTGTAACCAGACAGAGATCTCTAATATAGTACTGATTGACCAGTCAAAGGACTCAATAATTCTCTAGCAGTCACTGAAGCCCTACCCAACTTATCACATGTATAATAATGAGCAAATGTGTGGAGATATATATATATATATATATATATATATATATATATATATATATATATATATATATATATATATATATATATATTCCAAAGGCACTTCCCCCAATTTTGGGGGGTAGCCGACATCAACAAATGAAACAAAACAAAAAAGGGAACCTCTACTCTCTATGTTCCTCCAGCCTAACCAGGGACTCAACCGAGTTCAGCTGGTACTGCTAGGGTGCCACAGCCCAACCTCCCACATTATCCACCACAGATGAAGCTTCATAATGCTGAATCCCCTACTGCTGCTACCTCCGCGGTCATCTAAAGCACCGGAGGAAGCAGCAGGGCCTACCGGAACTGCGTCACAATCGCTCGCCATTCATTCCTATTTCTAGCACGCTCTCTTGCCTCTCTCACATCTATCCTCCTATCACCCAGAGCTTTTTTCACACCATCCATCCACCCAAACCTTGGCCTTCCTCTTGTACTTCTCCCATCAACTCTTGCATTCATCACCTTCTTTAGCAGATAGCCATTTTCCATTCTCTCAACATGGCCAAACCACCTCAACACATTCATATCCACTCTAGCCGCTAACTCATTTCTTACACCCGTTCTCACCCTCACCACTTCGTTCCTAACCCTATCTACTCGAGATACACCAGCCATACTCCTTAGACACTTCATCTCAAACACATTCAATTTCTGTCTCTCCATCACTTTCATTCCCCACAACTCCGATCCATACATCACAGTTGGTACAATCAGTTTCTCATATAGAACTCTCTTTACATTCATGCCCAACCCTCTATTTTTTACTACTCCCTTAACTGCCCCCAACACTTTGCAACCTTCATTCACTCTCTGACGTACATCTGCTTCCACTCCACCATTTGCTGCAACAACAGACCCCAAGTACTTAAACTGATCCACCTCCTCAAGTAACTCTCCATTCAACATGACATTCAACCTTGCACCACCTTCCCTTCTCGTACATCTCATAACCTTACACTTACCCACATTAACTCTCAACTTCCTTCTCGCACACACCCTTCCAAATTCTGTCACTAGTCGGTCAAGCTTCTCTTCTGTGTCTCCTACCAGTACAGTATCATCCGCAAACAACAACTGATTTAGCTCCCTTTCATGGTCATTCTCGCCTACCAGTTTTAATCGTCGTCCAAGCACTCGAGCATTCACCTCTCTCACCACTCCATCAACATACAAGTTAACCAACCACGGCGACATCACACATCCCTGTCTCAGCCCCACTCTCACCGGAAACCAATCACTCACTTCATTTACTATTCTAACACATGCTTTACTACCTTTGCAGAAACTTTTCAATGCTTGCAACAACCTTCCACCAGCTCCATATAACTTCAACACATTCCACATTGCTTCCCTATCAACTCTATCATATGCTTTCTCCAGATCCATAAACGCAACATACACCTCCTTACTTTTTGCTAAATATTTCTCGCATATCTGCCTAACTGTAAAAATCTGATTCATACAACCCCTACCTCTTCTAAAACCACCCTGTACTTCCAAGATTGCATTCTATGTTTTCTCCTTAATCCTATTAATCATTACTCTACCATACACTTTTCCAACTACACTCAACAAACTAATACCTCTTGAATTACAACACTCATGCACATCTCCCTTACCCTTATATAGTGGTACAATACATGTACAAACCCAATCTACTGGTACCACTGACAACACAAAACACATATTAAACAATCTCACAAACCATTCAAGTACAGTCACACCCCCTTCCTTCAACATCTCAGCTTTCACACCATCCATACCAGATGCTTTTCCTACTCTCGTTTCATCTAGTGCTCTCCTCACTTCCTTTATTGTAATCCCTCCCTCATTCTCATCTCCCATCACTGGCACCTCAACACCTGGAACAGCAATTATATATATATATATATATATATATATATATATATATATATATATATATATATATATATATATATATATACATATTTGTATTATCATATCATCACCAATTACTATTCCACTTCAAGACAAAAACCTCAGACATGTCCTTCCACTAGTATCTGTTGATGGTTTTTCTATGCCAGTCTATACTCGCAAACTTTCACAGTCTAATGTCTTCTTTCCCTTCCCTTGCTTCGTTTGAAATCTCTAGGACCCTGTACCAACCGTGTGTCACACAATTGTACATAATTCCTTTTGTATATATTATGCTTGTATCTTCGCTCTTCCCTCGCACTAAAACGAACATGAAAATTCATGTCTGCTTTTCTCCTCTGTAACATTGTCAATATTTGAACATGAAAATTCTTGTTTCTTTGACATTTTGTATATAAAGGAGAGTGTTCTTTAATAACCAACTCAGTTGATTGCTTCCTGCCTTTGAGTCACAACCTCTCTCTCGGCACCGTCACATTGGTGACCCCGGAAGTCGACTCGCTCCCACCGCCTTCCACCCCCACCCCCCTCGCCCCTCCATCGTTGGTACTATGGCGGACTCTACGGAAGTTGGCGCTGTGGCAGGCCCGTTCAAACTTTCATCGTTTACCAGCGGAGAGGCGTTTGCTTGGTTTCAGCACGCAGAAGTCCAGTTTCGCATCAAGGGCGTGACTCGCTCAAACACCAAAGCAGATCATATTCTCGCGGCGATACCCGAGGACACCTTCCCAGAGATATCCGACTGGCTTTGTGAACAAGGAGACACCCCAATAGAGTATGACGCCCTCAAAACATACCTTCTGCAGCAGTACTTGCCGTCGCCAGCCGCCCGTATAGCAAAGCTTTTTCAGCTCTCGCAACAACCGTTGGGGGACCAAAGGGCTTCGCTTGCCCTCAGGGAAATGACCAGTATCGCTCGCCTTCAACCTGCCGCAGACGGCTCTCCTCGTAAGGTGAACCTACTTCGTGCCCTTTGGATACGCCGTTTACCCGGACCTATACGCGCTGCCATCCCGATGTCGATAGTTTACCCATAAAGGACTTGATGACCAAAGCCGACGCCCTTATGGACAGCCACTTCCAGACCTCCATCAACGCCTCCACCCCTGACGAAGAGGATGCCTATTCAACCTCAACTGAAGCTGACATGAATGCCGTAGGACATACACGCCCACACCGTGACCTGCCGAAGCAGAGACAAAGCCACCCACCACCCACCAATCGCTCGCGCCCCAACCAACGACTTCTACAGCCACTTACTACCTCCCATCCGCCGCAGTTTTGCTACTACCACTTCAGATTCGGGGCAACTGCGAAGAAATGTGCCGAGGATTGTCAGTGGCCAAAAAACGTGTAATTAGGCCATCGCTCGTGGCGGTGGCCTCCCGTGTTTCTAATCTTTTCTTTTTACAGGATGCAGGAACGGGCGTGCGATTTTTGGTAGACACGGGTGCTTGTCGTTCTCTTTTGCCAAGGAAACTCTTCAAGACACGACGTAGTCTGTCTACATCTGCCGACGTCCGCTTGGTAGCTGCCAACGGATCTGCGATACCCACCTACGGTTACGAGAACCTCACATTATCGTTCAGAAACGGTAAATTAAATTGGAAGTTTTTCGTTGCTTACGTCACCATGCCAATCCTCGGTGCAGATTTCCTCTCTCATTTCCACCTTCTGAACGATGTCCCCCACCGACGATTGGTCAACGCAGACTCGTACTTGTCGACACCTCTTCAACCCGCCCCCTCTAACCTCGCTCTCCACATTAGCGCACCCACGGATGCCTAAGCCCACCTCCTCACGTCGTACCCGGAAGTTTTCCGTCCAGAACTTCGCCAAACGCCCACGGTTCCTGCCAAGCACGGTATTTATCACCATATCAAGACGACGGGACCCCCAGTCTTCGCAAAAATCAGACGTCTGGCACCGGAAAGATTGGCAGCCGCCAAACAGACGTTCGCCGAAATGGAGGAAATGGGCCTTTGCCAAAAGGCCTCCAGCCCGGGGTCGTCACCCTTACACATCGTTCTGAAGAAAGATGGCTCCCTCCGTCCGTGCGGGGATT
>NC_090727.1:181562526-181577526 GCF_036898095.1 Palaemon carinicauda | reverse complement strand
TCTCGTATCCATGTTGTTCTTTTTCTGTCTCTCAGTGATATTCCTATCATTCTTTCCATAGCTATTTGAGTTGTAACTTCCTTATGTTCTAAAGGTTTAGTAAGGCTCCATTCTGGAATAGGGCATGGTATGTAATAAAGAGAAATGCAATGTAGAATATATAAATGAAAATCAACCCCCCCCATAAAAAAAATGAAATATTGCATGTAACAATGTACACAATATATATAAAATAACTCCACTCATTTCTTCTTATGATTTTTGCAGTTGTAGTACAAAATACCCAATATCGTATTGCACAACCTCATCAATAACCTCCCTCTGGTTGCGGGCAATACGGGCCTTTCAGACGCTATAGAAATAGATATTCCTTCATCCCTTGATTATACTTAACAGTGTTTATGGCACAATTTCGCAATACAACTCACCCCCGTTTTGCCATTTTTAAAATTCCTAATTATACTGCATATGTAACTATCAATCGGTAGTTACTAGCCGTTTTCCTGAGAAAATCATTCAGCTTCCTGCCTTCTCTTATAATTCTAAGTATAAAGTATTCACATCTACACATTCTCTAACAATGCCTCTCCTCCAGGCTGAGTTTTAATCCCGTAGCCACCGCCCCGCAACCAGGAATCATATAAATACATCAATAGTAAAGCATCCGCCTGAAGGATCACACCTGACCTATTTAACCTTTCTCTGGTCGTTTTTAGGCTCACTCCGCAGATGTCATGCGTATTGCTACACACAGCAAAATTATCACAACACTACTTCAGTACATTAAGCACCCACATAAGAACACATTGTTATCATGAAGTTTATTTAGAACACGTTAAAAGAAGGAATGGGGTCATTTCAAACAACAACAATAAAAAAAAAAAATCCTATTCATCAACCCTGGGAATATCGCGTATGTAGGGGTAAGTGGGTAAACTGATTGACGCTTTGAAAAACTACCTCTTCCAGAACCACATGTATGTGTGCCTGATGATGTTCAGACACTGCTCCATTAATAATGTTTTGTGTCACTACTGTGTTAGATTTAACCATCTTAACTCGGTACGGACCCAAATACGCTGGCTCTAGTTTGTGTTTCCTAGGTTGTAATCATTTCAAATACACACGATCACCCACAAATACCTTTACCGGTGCGGTTTTGAACCACCCATCATACTTTGAGCCGTGGTTTTCATTAGCTATTTTCAAAAACCTCTCATCGGTGCTCATTACTCTCCTAAAGAGATTTATTAAATGGACATTGTATTACTCACTTGTATAATTTAACGACATTTTCTATACCTTTTATTAGTTTTTTCATTCCTAACCAAAAGGATTCACATGCTCTCCTGAATGTTCTATCAATCCCCAAATGCCTTGCATACGGACTCGCATGTACAATGTGGATGGCTCGATTAATCATAAGCACAATATAAGATATAATTCTCTATAAAAAACAAAAAATCTCCCAAGGTACATTTAGAAATGAGGAGTAACTATCTGACTCCCCTTTGAACACTGCTCGCTCTCTTTCCATCCATTCCTCTTTTTTCTGTCTCTCTCTCGGACTTCCTTTATGTTCCATCTTCCTAGGTTAATCACACCTGCGCAATCAGGTGCACTCATTCCGGACACCCCTAGTCATATCCCCTGCCACCCACACACATTCATTCTCTCTCTCTCTCTCTCTCTCTCTCTCTCTCTCTCTCTCTCTCTCACCAACATATATACTAACCCTCTCTCTCTCTCTCTCTCTCTCTCTCTCTCTCTCTCTCTCTCTCTCTCTTGCTCATTGATCTCATTTCCTGTTTGTTCCTCACATTGAATTTACATCCCGTTTTCTATTTTGATAGGGTCCTTCAATATTTTGGTTTGCTTTTCACTCTTCTTTTGTGGCCTAGTTGTTACTCCTATTACTGCATCTTTAGAAAGGGCATCAGCTACCTTCTTAGCTTTACCTTCGATGTGGTTAAACTCTAATAATCTTTCAATCCATCCTGCTTGTGTAGATTGTGAGGTATGAAAGACAAACCATAGCCGAGTGATGCTTTATTCTTGAGATGGGTCGAATACTTCGACCTAAGCGGACGGTGAAGTAGCAACCTGCTGGGCAGGTGACTGACCGACCGCGAACAGGTGAGAAATGCGAGGCATTTGTGATTTCTGACATTGACATTATGATTAATATAAAAGCCCACTCTTGACATATGATAATGAATCATACATAAAAATAAAGGGTAGATAATTCTGCACCTGAATGCATAATCAATATTTACAGAATATTTACAGAGAATATGTACAATGCTAGAGAGTGCTACAAGGGTTCTAGGACGGTGTCCTTACAGCTACTCCCCCTCAAGATAATCATTACAAGGGGAATATTTTAATGATTGTATGAAAAGAAATAAATTGGTACAACATAAATATACATATTACTCTCTGTAGCGAGATGGGGGTTGCAGGAGGCCCATTTCGTGGGGTGTAACTGAGCAGACCCTGGTCCCCTGGTCAACTGGTCATTTGTGACGAACGTCCACCAGGGGTCTGTGGTAAGTGTGGAAATCGGCGCCCTTGAGGGGCACCTTGACGTCCGCGATCAGGAAAACTTGCAGTAATCCCGGCCCATGATGGATATCTCATCCTGTCATCTGATGGAAGGCCATGGTCGTCCTTTGAAGGTGGGAACGTTGACACCATAGCACCAGTATCCACCAGGAACCTTTTTCTTGAGTTGACGTCGAGGATGTAGAAGCCCGTGTGATCAGACCTTGCCAGCTCCACGGTTGCTTGTAGGAGTGGTCGCCCATCTAGTGGTTACCGTTGTTCCAGCTGGGGGCACTGCTTACGTTGCTGGTGCTATTGTTGCAGCGTGGGCCTGGGCGGGAGTACTGTGGTCTCCCGCTGTGGATCGTGTTGACCCCTACCTCGTCTGGTACTGCCAGGTACTCTTCTGTCTCCTCTGTGACAGTGTTGACATAGTTGTTGGCAGCGTATCTGGTAGCCTGTGCTGCCAGGTGGAGTTTGTCGGCCTTCGTGACCAACGATGGCATGTCGAGGTCCTAAGGGCGACAACCAACTGGTTGTGGATGCTTTGGGAAAGGCGACGGAAGAAAATCTCACTAGACAGGCTTATCTCATTAGGCCGCCCATTGCTGTCGAGCTCATTCAGCTGGAGGAGGTCCATCAGTTCGCCCCAACTGCTGAGGGAGGGATCTCACCGAGGGGTGTTGTCATCAGGTCGAGGGTGTGCTAGGCCCTCAGTGGTACCGGGAGGTCGTAGGCCTTCATCAGTTTCTTCTTTAGGTCGCTGTACCTCATGGGTACCGCCCTCTTTTTCAGCTAGGAGGAAACTCTTTTAAATGCGTCCAGTGTCAGCATTACCATCATCATGTACGACTTTATTATTTCATCGGTGATGTTTGCCAACCTGAAGTGGGACTTGGCACACTGAAACCATACAGTCACTGCGTCCATTGTGAATGGAGACAGCTGCAACTTATGTCCTGTCGACATCAATGTGGCTGTTTACGTTACTTGTACGATTATCATGTTGTGCCCTTCGGTTGCGAGGGGCGAGGTAATGTTGATGTCTGAGTGTGGCCTCTGACCTCAAACTCTGAAACTCAGTTGTGAGCTATATTTAGCAGCCAAGTAGTCACTAATTGCCGAGGCAAAAACTGCTTTTGGAAACGCCAGAACGCAAAGGGATTTTCACTGAATGAGTCAGTAGAGTCGCGAGCCCAAATGATATATTCGGAAATCGCCGTTGTAAGTCTGTTAAGGGAAAACTCCGAGGTCACCAGTTGTGAAGTACGAGAGACATACCTTAGCTGAGTGATGCTTTATTCCTGAGACGAGTCGAATACATTAACCTATGCTGGGCAGGTGACTGACCAACCTCGAACAAGTGAGAAATGCGGGACTTTTGTCTTTTCTGATATTGACATTATGATTAAAATAAAAACCACTCATGAACTATAATAATGAATCGTACATAAAAATAAAAGGCGGATGATTCTGCGCCTAAATGCATAAACAATATTTACAGGATATTTACAGAGAATGTGTACAATGCTGAAAAGAGATCTAAATGGGTTATAGGATACTGTCGTTACAAGATATCAAGTCTCCATTGTAAAATGAGTCCCATGAAGGGCGATGATCTCTTTGCAACTCAATCGGCTGACCTAATAAAAAGAACCAATGCCTCTCTAGAACCCAAAGAATACCCAATTCCTCATGATCGAATGTACTATAATTCTTTTGTGCCTATGTTAATGCCTTAGACGCAAAACAAATGGGTCGTTCTCTCTTCATATCCTCTCGTTGTGAAATTGCGGCACCAATAGCTACGTTACTGGCATCTGATTCACTAAAATCAGGCGACGAAATCTAGTATATGCGAGTAACTCATTACTAGTTAAGGTAGCTTGCAGATGGTTAAAGACCTTTTCTTCTTCCACTCTACAATTTGTTACTTTTGGTCTCTTTAAAGTATCTAAGGGACTCGCTATCTCTCCAAAACCTACGGTAATACCCAGCGAGCCTAAATAACCCAGCTACTGTACTTCTTTAGAGATACATGGCCTTGGGAAATTTCTAATAGCTTCTACTTTACTGGGGCAGGGTTGGATATCATCTGGGTTTATTATTTGACCTGCTTACAGGAAAATGTGCATTTTGATAAATTTATTTTCATACAATACGGCCCAATGCTTCTAAAACTTCACGAATATTGTTATTACGTTCTTTTGCCGTTTTACCTGTAATTATGATATCATCTAGATAAGGAAGATCATTATGGCCAATTAAGGGAAACATCACTGCCATCATTACTCTAGAAAAATGACTGGGAGCATTTTTAACACCGAAGTTAAGAAAATTAAACTAAATAGTGGATCGTTAGCTATAAATGCCATTTTGCTTTAACTGTCTTCCTGAATGGGTGTTTGATGGTAACCAGATTTTAAATCGATAGTTGTAAAAATGTTATTTTTATTAATAAAATAAATTTTTGAATATACTTACCCGATAATCATGTAGCTGTCAACTCCGTTGCCCGACAGAATTCTATGGAGGGATACGCCAGCTATCACAATACTAGAAGGGGGTGTACTTACCAGCGCCACCTGTGGCCAGGTACTCAATCATTTGTTGTTGACACCTCCTCAATTATTCCTCGGTCCACTGGTTCTCTCTGGGGAGGAAAGGGAGGGTCGATTAAATCATGATTATCGGGTAAGTATATTCAAAAATTTATTTTATTAATAAAAATAACATTTTTCAATATTAAACTTACCCGATAATCATGTAGCTGATTCACACCCAGGGAGGTGGGTGAAAACCAGTGTACATGATTAAAGGATAGCTAAGTATCCCAAATTTCATATAACAGTTATCTCAAATAACAATGAAATAATAAGTACCTGGTAAGGAAGTCGAATAGAACCGTTACTCTGCCTTTTATTTAAAGTTCGTCTTCCTTACTGAGCGCAGCGTTCCTCTTGGAGGCTGAATCAACCCAAAGGTGCCAAAGTACAAGGGGTTGCAACCCTACTAAAGGACCTCTACCAAACCTTTAACCCAGGCGCTTCTCAAGAATGAATAGACCACCCGCCAAATCCAAGGATGCGGAAGGCTTCTTAGCCTACCGTAACAACCATAAAAACAACAATAAAAGTATTCAAGAGAAAGGTTAAAAAGGTTATGGGATTAAGGGAATGTAGTGGCTGAGCCCTCACCTACTACTGCACTCGCTGCTACGAATGGTCCCAGGGTGTAGCAGTTCTCGTAAAGAGACTGGACATCTTTCAGATAAAATGATGCAAACACTGACTTGCTCCTCCAATAGGTTGCATCCATAATGCTCTGCAGAGAACGGTTTTTATTAAAGGCCAACGAAGTAGCTACAGCTCTTACTTCGTGGGTCCTTACCTTCAGCAATGCAAGGTCTTCCTCCTTTAAGTGAGAATGTGCTTCTCTGATCAGAAGCCTTATATAGTACGAAAGCCCATTCTTGGACATGGGTCTCGAGGGTTTCTTGATGGCACACCATAAGGCTTCTGACTGTCCTCGAATAGGTTTAGACCTCTTCAGATAATATTTGAGAGCTCTGACAGGGCAAAGAACTCTCTCTAGTTCGTTACCTACCATGTTGGAGAGGCTAGGTATTTCGAACGATCTAGGCCAAGGACGTGAAGGAAGCTCGTTCTTTGCTAGGAATCCAAGCTGAAAAGAACATGTAGCTGATTCGGTTGTGAAACCAATGTTCTTGCTGAAGGCATGAACCTCACTGACTCTCTTAGCTGTTGCAAGGCAAACGAGAAAAGCAGTCTTGAGGGTAAGATCCTTGAAGGAAGCTGACTGGAGAGGTTCGAACCTAGATGTCATAAGGAACCTTAAGACTACGTCTAGATTCCAGCCTGGAGTGGAAAGACGACGTTCTTTAGACGTCTCAAAAGACTTGAGAATGTCTTGAAGGTCCTTGTTGGAAGACAGGTCCAAACCCCTGTGGCGGAGGACTGAGGCCAACATGCTCCTATACCCTTTAATCGTAGATGTTGAAAGGGATCTCTCATTCCTAAGATGAAGAAGGAAGTCAGCTATTTGGATCACAGAGGTATTGGTAGAGGATATTGAATTGGCTCTACACCAGCTTCGGAAGACCTCCCACTTAGACTGGTAGACTCTACGAGTGGAAATTCTTCTAGCTCTGGCAATCGCACTGGCTGCCTCCTTCGAAAAGCCTCTAGCTCTAGCGAATCTTTCGACAGTCTGAAGGCAGTCAGTCGAAGAGCGTGGAGGTTTGGGTGCAACCTGTCTACGTGTGGTTGACGTAGAAGGTCCACTCTTAGAGGTAGAGTCCTGGGGAAGTCGACTAGCCATTGAAGTACCTCTGTGTACCATTCTCTTGCAGGCCAAAGGGGAGCAACCAGCGTCAGCCGTGTCCCTTCGTGCGAGACGAATTTCTGCAGAACTTTGTTTATAATCTTGAACGGAGGGAATGCGTACAGGTCGAGATGGGACCAGTTCAGAAGAAAAGCATCTACATGAACCGCTGCAGGGTCTGGAACAGGGGAACAATAAAGCGGAAGTCTCTTGGTGATGGAGGTGGCAAACAGGTCTATGGTAGGTTGACCCCACAAGGTCCAAAGTCTGTTGCACACACTCTTGTGGAGGGTCCATTCCGTGGGAATGACCTGATTCCTTCTGCTGAGGCGATCCGCTGAAACATTCATATCGCCCTGGATGAACCTCGTGACCAGTGTGAGGTTTAGACCTCTTGACCAAATGAGGAGGTCCCTTGCGATCTCGTAAAGGCTCCTCGAATGGGTCCCTCCTTGCTTGGAGATGTAAGCCAAGGCTGTGGTGTTGTCTGAATTCACCTCCACCACTTTGCCTAGCAGGAGGGACTTGAAGTTCAACAGGGCAAGATGAACTGCTAACAGTTCCTTGCAGTTGATGTGGAGTAATCCTTGTTCCTTGTTCCATACTCCTGAGCATTCCCGTCCGTCCAAGGTCGCACCCCAGCCCGAGTCCGATGCATCCGAGAAGAGATGAAGATGGGGGGTCTGGATGGCCAATGATAGACCCTCCTTGAGAAGAAGATTGTGCTTCCACCACCGGAGAGTGGTCTTCATCTCTTGGTTGATAGGGATAGAGACTGCTTCTAGAGTCGAGCCCTTGTCCCAATGAGCTGCAAGATGGAATTGAAGAGGGCGGAGGTGGAGTCTCCCTAGCTCGACAAACAGGGCCAGTGATGAGAGGGTCCCTGTGAGACTCATCCACTGTCTCACTGAGCAATTGCTCCTCTTCAGCATGCTCATGATGCACTCTAGGGCTTGGTTTATCCTGGGGGCCGATGGAAAAGCCCGAAAAACCCGACTCTGAATCTCCATTCCCAGGTACACAATGGATTGGGAGGGAATGAGTTGAGATTTCTCTATATTGACTAATAGACCTAGGTCTCTGATTAGATCTAAAGTCCAAGAGAGGTTCTCCAGACAACGACGACTCGTGGAGGCTCTCAACAGCCAGTCGTCTAGGTAGAGGGAGGCTCTGATGTTCGATAAGTGCAGGAATTTCGCTACATTCCTCATCAGATGAGTAAAGACCATAGGAGCTGTGCTTAGGCCAAAACACAGGGCTTGGAACTGATAGACAACCTTTCCGAAAACGAATCTCAGGAAAGGTTGGGAGTCTGGATGAATGGGAACGTGAAAGTATGCATCTTTCAAGTCCAACGAGACCATCCAGTCCTCCTGTCTGACCGCTGCTAAGACCGACTTGGTCGTCTCCATTGTGAACGTCTGCTTGGTGACATACTCGTTGAGAGAGCTGACGTCCAGCACCGGTCTCCAACCTCCTGTCTTTTTGGCCACAAGAAAGAGACGGTTGTAGAAGCCCGGGGATTGATGGTCCCGGACTATAACCACTGCCTTCTTCTGCACAAGTATCGACACCTCCTGTTGCAATGCTAGCCTCTTGTCCTCTTCTTTGTAGTTGGGAGAGAGGTTGATGGGCGATGTGGTCAGAGGCGGTTTGAGGCAGAATGGAATCCTGTAACCGTACCTCAGCCAACTGACAGACTGTGCGTCTGCACCTCTCTTCTCCCAGGCTTGCCAGAAGATCTTGAGTCTGGCTCCTACTGTTGTCTGGAGAATCTGAGAGTCAGTGCTTTCCTTTAGATGTCCTGGGTCCTTTCTTAGACTTGCCCCTGTGAGAGTCTGGACGGGAGCTTCCTCGGCTGGGGGCTCTACCACGAAAGGGCGGTATGAACCTAGTGGCCGGGGTATCAGCCACTGGGGAGCGATAAGTCTTGGGGACAGAGGTGGTAACCTTAGACTTACGAGCCGATGAGGCTACAAGATCGTGCGTGTCCTTCTGTATCAGGGCAGCCGACAAGTCCTTAACTAGCTCCTCGGGAAAGAGGAACTTTGAGAGTGGAGCAAAAAGGAGCTGAGACCGCTGGCACGGTGTAATGCTGGCTGAGAGGAAGGTACACAGTTGTTCCCTTTTCTTCAACACCCCTGATACAAATAACGACGCTAGCTCACCCGATCCATCCCTGATAGCCTTATCCATGCAGGACATAATTAGCATGGCAGAGTCTTTGTCCGCAGGAGATGTTTTCTTGCTGAGGGCTCCCAGGCACCAGTCGAGAAAGTTGAACATTTCGAAAGCTCTGAACAACCCTTTCAGAAGATGATCCAGGTCTGAGAAGGTCCAACAAACCTTCGAGCGTCTCATCGCAGTCCTCCTAGGCGAGTCCACCAGACTTGAGAAGTCAGCCTGGGCAGAGGCAGGAACTCCCAAGCCTGGTGCTTCCCCTGTGGCATACCAAACGCAACCTTTCGAAGCGAGCTTCGTTGGAGGGAACATGAAGGAAGTCTTGCCCAGGTGTTGTTTAGACTGAAGCCACTCCCCTAAGGTCCTTAAGGCCCTCTTGGAGGATCTAGCTAGGACAAGCTTAGTATAGCTCGACTTAGCTTGTTGTACGCCTAGCGAAAACTCAGATGGAGGAGAGCGGGGAACAGCAGAGACGAAGTGGTCAGGGTAAAGCTCCCTGAGTAGAGCCAAGACCTTTCTAAAATCAACAGACAATGGAGAAAGCTTAGACTCCTCCACGTCTGATGAGGGATCAAGATGTGCCTCCTCATCATCCGACACTTCATCAGCAGAAGGTAGCGAAGCAAAAGGACCAGAATGCTGAACCGCAGAGTCAGAACGGGTAGGAACAATAACAGAGGTTTCCTCAACTTGAGGGAAAACCTGAGGTTCAGACTGCATAGGCTGAACAACAGTCGGAGCAGAAGGCAGGTGCATGGGTGAAGGAGGTTGACTCCTAGCAAGAGTTGCACCCAAGGCTTGCACAAGCTGAGTGGAGGACGGAGGCGGAGTAGTCCGTTCCTGTTCCTGAGAGATGAGTGGAGCATGAGAAGGTTGAGGCTGCGCAGAACAAGGTAAAGTTCTAGCAAGCTGAGGCTCCTGAGGCGCAAGTCCATGGTGTAGATGAGCTTGCCTAGATGAGGGTTGAACTCGGTGCAGCGCTGGTTGAGCAGACAGACTCACGGAGGGGAGAGGTTGTTGTACCCCAACCGAGAGTTGCACCACTGGTGGAGCAGCAAGGGGAGGAGGAGGAAGAGTGTAACTCTCCTGATCCCAAAGCAAGGGTTGCCTTAAAGAAGGCTGAGGCTGAACAACACTGTGAACAGCAAACTCCGAAAGTGGTTCAACATCGTACGCCTGGCAGATGGTGCTGCGACCAGGCGGAGCAGGTGCAGGCTGGGCGAGCACAGGCGGAGCAGGTGCAGGCTGGGCGAGCACAGGCGGAGCGAGAACAGGTGGAGGGAGTGCAGGAGGTGCAACACTCTCAGCCCGACACTCACGCATCAAGTCCGAAAGCTGAACTTGCATGGACTGAAGCAGGGTCCACTTGGGGTCGGCAGAAACGATAACAGACTGAGGTAAAGTCACAGTCGGGGTCTGTATAGGCAGAACCTTACTCCTCTTGGGCGGAGTACAGTCGACCGATGACAGAGGCGAGTCGGAGCTGAGCCAATGACTACAACCTGGCTGAGCACTCGCTGACTGAACTCTACGTTTAAGCGGTCTCGAGACCTGAGACCAACGTTTCTTCCCTGCATGAAGATCAGCGGACGAGAAGACGGGCTCAATCGTCTGCAGGTGGGAGTGACGGTCTAAGGAAGACACGCCCGCAACCACCGAGGATAATTCTGTGCGCCTAACAAGGCCTGTCGAACCCTTAAGCCCTTCGACATTGCTTCTCCCCTGGGCATGGGAGCTTGCAAGAGGTCCCGGACTGGGAGGACGACTGGCTCGCACAGAAAAATCCTCACGCACCACACTGGCACCACTAGCACTTGGCACTGCACAGACACTAGCACTCGTCACAGCACTGGCACTATTTCCACCCACTGCACTCTTGACCTTCAGTTCTTTAACCTCGGCCATCAGAGACTTATGGTCACTTACCACTGATTCTACTTTATCTCCTAAAGCCTGAATAGCACGCAAAACAGTTGACATATCAGGCGGAGGGCACACAGTAGGTTCGGGGGTAGCCACTACAGGGGTAGGAAAAGGTAGGGGATCATGAGGTGAGGAAAACATAGAAGAGTGAGAAGAACTTCTCCTAACTCTAGTTCTCTCTAACTTGGATGAATATTTTAAAAGACGTACAAAATCCAATTCCGAAAGTCCGGCGCACTCCTCACACCGATTTTCTAATAGACAGGGCCTGTCCCTACAGTCAGAACAAGCGGTGTGAGGATCTACCGAGACCTTCGGAATACGCCTATTGCAAGACCTACATCGTCTATGGGAGGGAGCTTGCGAAACGTCAGACATCTTGTTTCAAAGAGTAAGTCAAAGGGTGATCCAAAAACAAGCAAAAATTCATTAACCGTTAATCAATATTTATATAAAAGCTAACTAGCTAATATAAAAAGGATTCCAGTATGCGACAGCCGTTAATCTAAGAGAATACTTCACCAAATATCCATGAATAAACTCGAAGACCATGAGCGTATCCCAGAACGTCTAGCCGGAAGCACGACAGAGGAATAATTGAGGAGGTGTCAACAACAAATGATTGAGTACCTGGCCACAGGTGGCGCTGGTAAGTACACCCCCTTCTAGTATTGTGATAGCTGGCGTATCCCTCCATAGAATTCTGTCGGGCAACGGAGTTGACAGCTACATGATTATCGGGTAAGTTTAATATTGAAAATATTTACTATCTTGGACTTCCACTAGTAATTCTTCGATCGAGGGCAGTGGAAATGTATTGTCCTTATTGACTGCATTCAACTTCCTATAATCAACACAATTTTACCAAGCCATCCTTTTTCCTAACAGATACAATTGGATAAGCCCAGGGGGATTTGCTCTCCTCGATAATCCCTTACTCCCTTAATTTACTAATTTCCCTTTCTATTACTCCCTGTAAATGAATGGGTACCTTATAAGGCCTTGAGCTGATCGGCTCTCTTGCACCATTTCAGTTGCAATTACATCCGAAAATTTTTTAACAATATTACTAACCACAGGTTGATAATCTGGCAGACATAGTTTTTGCACTTGCATAATCAAGTTCTAAGTGCGTTCTTCTGTGTGGGTTGGAGTTGCGGCTTCCAAGATCCCATTATTAATAATTTCATATAACTCCAATTCACACTCAGAATAACTTCCTAACACAAGTCTTTTATTTGACAAATCAACTATTGTAATATCCGCTCAGTTCTCTTTTATTTCTGTCAAGCCCTCTAAGACTTTATTGTGTGCTCATTTTTCATGGGGTTTAATTACGACCTTGGTTCCCTCCAGGACAGACGGGGTCACTGACATGCTCACAAGGGTCTGGGAAGACAATACTTCTCCTTTTTCAGGTACAGCTGTTACCTTACCTACTTGTCTTTCCCTCCCCGCACAAGCACTTGCTCTCTCATGACATTCTATCTGCAAAATGTACCCTCCTGCAATTACTGTTATTTTATCTTTTTCCCCGAAAATATTTATTTGGTTATTCATAATAAAGTTTAGACCAAGTATAGCCTCAATTCCTGGAATTCCCAAGGTAGGCAATATAAAAAAAAAAATCATGTGTAAAAGTCACAGATCCCACCTTGAAGTTGACAATTGTATGCCTTGCTGTATTTTATTTCCTCCTGGTGTGTTGAGGATGAGGGGTGCTGCTAACTGTGGTGGGTTTGAGGAGATTCCTTGTTCAAGAAGCGAAACGCTGGCTACTGTGTCGATCTGCGCTCAAATGGACTAATCTGGTAGGTCAACCCTGACTGCTAAACTTCCGTGCGGCCAATTAGGATCCCATTGTGTGTGGTACAGGACAACGAACGCTCTTGCAATAGTGCTGCTCCCTGCCTCTGTCTCTAGTGCTACGGGGGTGAAGTACCGGGAGAGGTGCCAGTGCCTGCTCCATCGTAGTCACCACTTCTTAAAATTTTGCTTCTCTTGTCAAGCAGGGAGGCCTCGATCTCTTATCACCCCCTTCCTTTGCCTCCTTTCCATAGGACATTGGGTGAGGGGGGGGGGTGGTGTGTGCATTTGCCACAGCAGGCCTGCCCTTTGCGATTTTTGCTGGGCACTCTCGAGATAGATGACCGTAGGCCTGACAAACATAAAAGTGGGTAGATCCCTGGGTGGGGCACTCTACACGTTGGTGCCTCTCCCCCGCACACAGCCAACATGTGGAGACTCTTCTTACCTGCTGACTTTGTTCTCCCCTCCCCCAGTTCGGGGGATGATAGCCGCTGCTCATTGCATATGTTCTCATAGCTGCTACCTTTCTGGAATCGGGGCAGTTATTCTCCTTCATTTTTTTTTCTGGCAAACTTTGTGGAATGTTTTGTCTCTCAAAAACATTTTAATCAATTGAAACCCTTCATTAGGCCACTGATTGTCAAAAGGCCCAACACTTGCCTGGAGTTCTGGTAGTTTTTAAACTACAACGTTTCAAGTATCGTCACTCGGCCGTGCATGTGTGCTTTCACTCGTATGTGTTTGAACATGGTTCATGTACGTCAGAGTGCTGTGGCTACGTGCCACTTTACTTCTCGTTCAACTGATAATTTGTTTATTAACTTGGTTAAAATATCTAACCTATTTTCCAAGTCCCTCGTTCGTTGCTCTCATCTATATTCCTCATTGACATCACTATAACTATCTAGTCCTTTGTTTTCATCTTCTGCAGCAGCAGTGTCTACTCTGTTAGACCTCGTATATCTACGCATCTTAAACTTCATTTTACTGGTTTAAAGTACAACTTTGCAAACAGCATGCACAAACAGACGTATTCTTTTACTTACCAACAATTATGCCCCATGTCAACGGATTATTAGACATCAGAACAAGATTTTTTTTGCACTTTATTTCAAAAGGTTCATGAATACACTATACACAGCAATATAACTCTCAGATGAGTACCATATTGTTCTTGTGAGTGCTCGAGTGGTACTGCCACTCCTTCTAAGCAAGTAATTACAATGTTGCTCTGTCAATATTGCTGAGACTACCGGATTTGTGGAAATCTCCACTGTGATGGAAATATAATCTTACTATTTAGCTTAAGATGCGTCACCTATCAGAGCTAAGACACGTCACCTATTACAGAGTTCAGTGATCATACATAATAATTTATACCAGTCATACTACACTTAAAACGGTCATTGATCTCACTGTAAAAACACATACATTTACAATTTTTTCATACAAGTCTTCGGACACATACTCTGATATATATATATATATATATATATATATATATATATATATATATATATATATATATATATATAAATGCAGTATACATATGCATATATATACATCTATATACATATATATATATATATATACATATGTATATACATATATATATATATATATATGTATATATATATATATATATATATATATATATATATACATACATACATATACCAAAGGCACTTCCCCCAATTTTGGGGGGTAGCCGACAACAACAAGAAACAAAACAAAAAGGGGACCTCTACTCTCTACGTTCCTCCAGCCTAACCAGGGACTCAGCCGAGTTCAGCTGGTACTGCTAGGGTGCCACAGCCCAACCTCCCACATTTCCACCACAGATGAAGCTTCATACTGCTGAGTCCCCTACTGCTGCTACCTCCGCGGTCATCTAAGGCACCGGAGGAAGCAGCAGGGCCTACCGGAACTGCGTCACAATCGCTCGCCATTCATTCCTATTTCTAGCACGCTCTCTTGCCTCTCTCACATCTATCCTCCTATCACCCAGAGCTTTCTTCACACCATCCATCCACCCAAACCTTGGCCTTCCTCTTGTACTTCTCCCATCAACTCTTGCATTCATCACCTTCTTTAGCAGACAGCCATTTTCCATTCTCTCAACATGGCCAAACCACCTCAACACATTCATATCCACTCTAGCCGCTAACTCATTTCTTACACCCGTTCTCACCCTCACCA
>NC_090727.1:181547526-181557526 GCF_036898095.1 Palaemon carinicauda | reverse complement strand
TGGGCAACTCGGTGCCCTCATTTAGTTTGTAGTACAGTATGTAACTACACACTCACCCTGGAATTAATCGTCCCAATTAAAGCCACTGTTCCTCGCAGAATTAAACAGTAGGGTTAACGACGCGACCCACTGCTACCACAAATCTCTTTAGTTCCTCTACTTGCTTCGCATAGTGGCGAAAGAACACTCTGGAAGACTTCCAGCCAGTGTATGAACGGAGATGTTCAAAATCCATACAATTAAAGAAATTTAAGGATGAGGCAACTTTCCTCGGATCGTGACCTGCGGGTGTACTGTCAGGATCCGCTCTGCGAATAAAATATGTGATTTTTGCTCTGAGTTGATTCAGAGATAAATTTGAGCCTGATGTTTCTCCCCTGAATAGTTGACCACCCTTGAAGTCTGAAGTTCTACGAAGATAGACCTTTAGGAATTCTACTGGACATAGAGATGCATCTTCTTTCAGAGGGCAGATTCTCCAGGGACCCCACCTGTTGGTGGGTAACTCATTCTTGGCGAGAAACGTAGGATCCGGAAACAGGTTCAGTTCTCCCCCATCCAGGAACTGAACACGACCTGCCTCTCTCGAGAGGGCTACGATCTCACTAACCCTGGCCCCGGACGCGAGTGCAAATAGGAAAATAACTTTTTGTGTCAAATCCTTTAACGCACACTCTTCATTGCCCAACAGAGAAGCGAAATGAAGAACTTTGTCTAAAGACCATGAAATGGGCTTTGGAGGTGCTGAAGGTCTGAGCCTAGCGCAGGCTTTCGGAACTTTATTAAAGATCTCGTTACCTAGGTCGACCTGGAAGGCATAAAGAATGGGTCTTGTCAAAGCAGACTTACACGCTGAAATCGTGTTAGCTGCCAACCCTTGACCATGGAGGTGGATGAAGAAAGATAAGCAGAAGTCTGTCGAGATCTCCTGCGGACTCTTCGCCTTGACAAAGGCCACCCATTTTCTCCAAGATGACTCATATTGCCTTCTAGTAGATTTGCACTTATATTCCTCTAGGAAGTCTATGCTGGCTTTCGAAATCCCGAAACGCTTTCTCACCGCTAGGGAGAGAAAATCATGAGCTGCAGGGTCCGGGTTTTCTGTAATGAAGCGCAGACAGTCGACTTCTGGACTCGTTGGGTCAGAACTGGATGTGGTAGCGGCACAAACTTCAGCTGTAGTTCCAATGCCAAGGGGAACCACACGCTGTTCGGCCACTTGTGGGCCACTATTGCCGCTACCCCCTTGAAGGATCTCAGTTTGTTGAGGACCCTCAACAGAAGGTTGTGAGGAGGGAACAGATAAATCCTGGACCATCTGTTCCAGTCGAGGGACATCGCGTCCACTGCTTCCGCTAAGGGGTCCTCGTACGGGGACACGTACAGGGGCAACTTCTTGTTGTCTTTCGTCGCAAAGAGGTCTATATGCAGTTCTGGGACTTGATTCAGAATGAAGGAGAATGATCCTGCGTCTAAGGACCATTCCGACTCTATCGGTGTGAACCTGGATAGAGCGTCCGCTGTCACGTTGCGGACTCCTTGAAGGTGAACTGCCGACAGGTACCACTTCTTCTTTTCCGCCAATCGGAAAATGGCCAACTGGTTGAGAGGTGGTGACCTCGACCCTTGTCGATTCAAGCATCTCACAACTACCTCGCTGTCCATCACCAACCTTATGTGGATCGAGTGACGCGGGGAGACATTCTTTAAGGTAAGGAGCACTGCCATAGCTTCTAGAAAGTTTATGTGAAAGGTCCTGAATAGCTTGGACCAAGTCCCCTGGACTTTTTTCCGATGAGAGTGACCTCCCCATCCCTCCTTTGAGGCATCTGAGTGAATCGTCATCGACGGGGGAGGTGGCTGAAGAAGAACCGACTTCTTTAGATGTCTGGCTTGGGACCAAGGCCTGAGAAGAGTACGTAGCCGAAGCGGAACTGGTCTTCTCAGATCTCTTCGCGCGTTTGATGCATAACTTCTCCAAACTCCGGTTGCATCCTTTAGCTGTGCTCTTAGCACTGGGTCTGTCACCGAAGCAAACTGGAGAGAGCCCAGTACCCTCTCCTGTTCGCGTCTTGATATCCTTTCGGAATCTAGAAGTCTCTTGACAGAACCCGCTATCTCCTTCCTTTTCTTCGCCGGGATGGAGAAACGGTGTGACAAAAGGTCCCAGTGGATTCCCAGCCACTGGAACTTTTGAGATGGAGAAAGTCGAGACTTTTTTCTTTTGATCTTGAAGCCTAGGTACTCTAGGAACTGGATCACTTGACTGGAAGCTTGCAAGCATTCTGTCTCGGATGCTGCCCACACCAGCCAGTCGTCCAGGTAGGCTACTACCTGAATTCCCTTTAGGCGTAATTGTTTGAGAGCTGCGCTCGCAAGCTTCGTGAAAATCCTTGGGGCTATGTTTAGCCCGAATGGCATGGCTCTGAAGGCGTATAGTCCTCGTTGTAGCCTGAACCCTAGGTAGGGGGAGAGTCGACGGCTGATTGGGATGTGCCAATAGGCGTCTGACAAGTCTATAGAGACGGAGTATGCCCTCTTGGGCAGTAAGGTCCTTATGTGTTGCAGTGTTAGCATTTTGAATTTGCAATTTACTATGAACTTGTTGAGTGGCGACAAGTCCAGAATGACTCTGAGCTTTTCCGAGTCTTTCTTGGGAACACAAAACAGCCTCCCTTGGAATTTGATGGACTTCACCTTTCGGATCACATTTTTCTCCAACAGTTCTTGAACGTATTCCTCCAGAATAGGGGGTGGAGTGTTGGAAAAACCGAAGGCACAGGGGTGGAGTGCTGTACCAGCTCACGCCCAGTCCATTCTTGAGTAGGCTGTGGGCCCAGGGATCGAAGGTCCATCGATCCCAAAATTTCAGAAGTCTCCCTCCTACCGGTATCATTTCACTTGGACTGCCGTCCTGAGGTCTTGCCTCCCTGACCACGACCACCCCTGAATCCCCTTCCCCTTGAGGGGCGCCTAGATGAGCCTCTGGCTGCTTCTCTAGGCTTTGCTCGAAAGGAAGAAGACTGCCCTTCGAACGTTGGGGTGAATGCCGTGGACTGTGTTGACACAGCCTGGGGTACCCACTAAAAAGTGGTCGGGGTTTGTGCCACCATCTGGGGCACTGGAGGCAATGGCAATTGCAGTTGCTGTTGCTGTCTAAAGGGCTTGGCTGGCCAAGACGGTAGCCTAGTACTCATAGTCTTCCTCTTTGGTTGAGGACCCTCATCCGGGGAAGACTTTCTTTTGATAGCCAGGCCCCACTTCTGGAGAAGGTTTCTATTCTCCAAGGCGGCCTTATCAACAACTTCTTTGACCAAATCGGTAGGGAAAAGGTCTTTTCCCCAAATGTTGGAGGAGATTAATTTCCTTGGCTCGTGCCTCACCGTAGCCGCGGTGAACACGAACTCCCTGCAAGCTCTCCTCGCCTTGACGAAGCCATAAAGGTCCTTCGTCACTGTGGCCAGATGAGTCTTAGCCACCACCATGAACATTTCATGGACCTTGGGGTCACTTGCCATCGTCTCAAGAGTAGTCTGAAGAGACATTGAGGCAGCCAGTCTTTCTTTTGTCTCGAACTCTCTTCGCAAAAGAAAGTCAGACAGCTTGGGGAGGTCCTCGCCGAACTGCCGTCTGGCAATATCAGCCTCCAACTTTCCAACTGAGAACGTAAGATGGACGTCCTTCCAGTCTTTGTGGTCCATAGGCAGGGCCAGCGACAAGGGTTTACACTCCTCCAGGGAGGGGCAAGGCTTGCCGGCCTCGACTGCTTTTAGTACAGCCGCAAACCCTTTCTGTGAAAAGGGGAAGGCTCTAGCAGGAGAGGACACAAAGGATGGGAGCTTATTGCTCAATGCAGCTACCTTTGAGTTAGAGAAGCCCCTCTCTTTCCTCGAGGATAAAAGTAGAGCTTGAGCCTTAGCATGGTCCATCACTATGACCTCCTTCGGCTCTGTCTCCTCCTTTGAAGCAGGTTCCTTCCTCAGCCGGACATAACAGTCCAGATATGATGCCTTGCTGGGCCAGAATTCCACCTCCTCTAGGGGAACTGAGCCCAGCTTATCCGAGATGACGATCTTTCCAGTCGTCATCGGCATGTGCTCAGCATACCTCCATGGGTTAGCATCTGAGCACAAGGGAAGGTCTTTCACATTGAGCCTTTTCTGGGGCCCATGTGATTCTGCAAGGCACTGCATCCGCATTCTCCTGATTCGCCTTCTGCATTTGTTGGATCATTCCAACAATAGAAGAGAGGGCCTGTCCCAGCTCTACTAGGAGACCGGCCGATGTTGAGGGAATAGGCTCCGGAATCTGAACCGGAGTAGCCGACACCTCGTCAACCTCTTCCTCTACGACGTCTGGGGCTTGAACTTCATCCTGGCCTTCCGCCAGGAGGTCTTCCTCCAAACGCTCGTCCACGTCAGACATCCTGTCATCTAACTGGATGTCTTACATCGCGACCGCCACTTCAGCATCCACCTGGATCTGACTTTGGGGGATCTCCTCTTGAGGCTGGGGAATCACTTCATCAGCTGATGCCTTAGGGAAAAGATACGCCCTCATCTTCTCACATGGAAGATAAGGGCCAGAGGTGTTCTTTTGGAAGCCCCTTACCCAGGTACGAAGCTTCTCCCTTGCTATATCCCTTGATTCCGCCGTCCTAGGGGAATCAAAGGCCTCATCCTTGGAGACAGCGCATGCTGCGTGTCTCCTACAAAACTCATGTCCGCAGAGGTTCTTGCTGCGGACGTTGCAGAAAACACTTCCGCACTTCAGAGGGTCCTCCTGTAAAGAGAAGAAATTTCCATGAGTATCAAGTGAACTATGTATCACTGGATATGCATAGTATAGCATAACAATTCAGAAAGGAAAGACACACACTTGTGTTTCCCTCACAACCCATGGTTGCAGCCTTCCAGATAATAAAATCATATGGTTAATCTCTTCTAGAGTAACCAATGCAAAGTTTCCAGAGGAAACAGGTGGAGCTCACACCTAAGCAATGATTTTAAAATCCTGGATAATAGACAGGAAAGAACTCACTTTCCTATCTGTAGGGCAACAGCAAAGGGCTGTGCAAGAAAACACAAAAGTGTTAGAACACACAGTGCTGTACCAAAACCCATACTATAGTTTTCTTCTTACAGTATATGTTATACTGAAGAATACTGGTACAGTATAGGAGGTTATGTGCCGGCCGGCCCTTGCCGGCCGGCACACACCATAACTAGCATTAAAGTATACTACTTAACAGCTATAAGGCGGCAGAACGCTGGTTCAAATGCATGTGCCGGCCGGCAGTAACTGCCGGCCGGCAACAGCCAATGTCGGCCGCCAATGGCTGCCGGCCGGCAACTACAAAAGGTAGTACCCGGCTGCCGGCCACACTCTTGGTGACCGGCAGACAAGGGCTGACATTAGCCGGCCGGCAAAGGTAAACAACCGATGCCAGCCGGCAGCAAAAGAACCAGGCAGCCGGGTCGGGTCGGGTACAGCACTAGAAGAAAAACAGAATGGATGCCGGGATAAGAGTGTACACTACTTCCAAGCCCGGCAATCCGAAAGAGTGCATATAAGGAAGGGGAGAATCTAATTCAGGCTTCCTGACCAATGCCGTCTGACTCTGCAGGCCGGCATGGATGAGGGACCAAGGGAGGTCCGGGCAGCACTCAAAGCAGAAGACCCTTGCCGGCCGGCAGCTCTGCCGGCCGGCAAGGGACTGAGTCAATTCCACATCCTAACCTATTCTAGGTCCAGATGTAGAATGACATACAGTACTGTAATGGCTAGGCGATTACGGAGATAGAGGGGGAAGGGACAAAAGAGGGTCCTACCAACCTTGCTTTAGTGACGGATCACCCGCAGCCAAGAAACTCATCTTAGCCTAAGGGAGATCCAAGGGGGGAGGCCAGCAATACTTGCCAGCTCCCAAAGCACCAAAGCAAGGAAGGTGTTGCTACTCCCAGGGAAAGAAACTAATCCTCCCCCGAGAACAGCAACAAGGACTAGTCTGGTAGGTCACAAAAGAAGGAATCATTTCGTACAGAAACCTTCGGTAGTGACCTAAGGAGGCTAAGCCACCTCTGTCTGTGTCAGGCCAGCGAGGGAGACTCTACCCCAAGCCAGACAAACACAGACTCAGACTAAAAAACTCTGTTGTTCTGTCCCTCTTTGAACCAGACTTACTGGAACAGGAAGGTACAGTAACACCCCAGTATAGTTTTATCGAAAATTAATTCAGATAAACCACTTAGGGATAAGCCCAAAGCTTAAACAGAGGGAAAGGGATTGCATACCTTCTCCGAAGAAAAGAAAGCAGCCGGGGAGTATGAGAAAGTATACTAAGGCTCCATAAGCAACTTAGCCTAGGCACCAAGAGAATCGATTACCTAAATCACCGAAACTCACTCGTATACTATCTTAAATGTATAAAACATAGCCTAAAGCTTCAATAAAATTTGAATACACTCGGAAAAACCAAAATCATGCATGAAGTACTAGGACCAAACGACTAGGCTACATGGCCTAGCATAGGCCAGAATGGCGAATACTTCGCCAAAATAATACTAAGCACGAAAGGAAATCCTATGTAATGCTAAATAGCTAAAATTTATTAAAGCAAAACAACCGGGAATGTCGCTCTGACTAACTAAACTTATACCTAGCGAGCGACAGCGTCCATGACGCCTCCGGTAGGCTACGGCTCTTGTAACAAAGATTAATCCTATTAATCACTCAAAAATTTACCAAGAGCCTACATTTATACATAAAAGACATGGTACTCAACTTATCAGAGGCCGACGAAGTTGGAGAAGCCATGCAAAGCAGAATAAATCCAAGATTTGCGAGAAACACAGGAAAAAACACCGAGTTGTTAAGCTACGCAAAAAGGAATACAGATGGCGCCAGGATTGGCACCAGGCACGCTTACGAAACGGGAGATAGGGAGCCTTGGGAGCGGCTCCCCCTTTTTCTTTCTCGAATTCGTTTCTTGCCAATTGCCCCCTGCGATATGAAATCTCTGTTCGGGGTGCAGATTGCTATGTGGCGTGTCAAGAATACGTCCTCTGATATGTCGCGATATCCCTTTCACGAGGGATATTCGCTCCAGGAGTTAGAATTCTGGTACCTTAAGGTAAATTCTCTGGGAATATCGCCGTAGTTGTAATATACCCTAGGAAGCTACCCTATAGGAACTTCCATCAGGACGACATGGCTTGAGCCCAAATATATATATATATATATATATATATATATATATATATATATATATATATATATATATACATATATATATATATATATATATATATATATATATATATATATATATAAATATATATATATGTGTGTGTATATATATATATATATATATATATATATATATATATATATATATATATATATATATATATATATATATATATACATATATATATATATATATATATATTTGTGTGTATTATACGTTTAGAAGAAAGAGAGAAATTATTAGAGTATTACGTTATCCAAGACCCCTGATTTACTTATAAAGATGCCTTATTTCAAATCGTTCAATGCAGAACTTTATTTCCGCCAAGACCGAAATGTTCGTCTCATTTTCCCGAGAAGCTACGAAGATATTTTTAAATATGGTATAAACACCCTGTAGACTTGCTCGTTTACCGTCCTTGTCTCGTTGGTAAAGTTATTCAAAGCATCGGCAAAGGCTTTCGGGTTTGGTTAACGTAAGCGAGAAAATTTCCCACTTTTTCCCGAGTCCCATTTTATGTGAAATAAATTATTATTGGTTTAGTATATCTTTTCAACGGTTTGGTCATAGATGTTTTAATGCTTATTGACATAATCTCAACATGAATTGACTAGGCTAATAATGTATTACTTTTTGACTAATGTGAAGCTCAATCATGAATTAACCTTATTTCCCGCATTATAACCATTTAAAACGATTTGTTATTGTTTCCATGCTTAACTTATTGAGAGGATTTTAGAAAAAAGGGCATGACACATCATTGAACCTCAGCTAGGCGAAGAACAACATGGATACAGAAAGGACAGAAGTACATCAGATCTCATATTCGCCTTGAGGCTTGTTATTGAAAAATCGTGGGAATACAATAGGCCACTGTATATAGCATTTATTGATTTAGAAAAGGCATTTGACTCGGTACCTAGGAACAAATAGTGGAGGTGCTTGGGAGAGGTTTATGGACTCGACGGTAGATTGGGAGCTGCAATAAAGAGCACGTACGAACCATGTATGAATAATGTAAGGACTGGATACAAGAATGAAAATTGGTTTAGAGTAACAACAGGTGTTAAGCAGGGAAGCGTTCTTTCCCCACTCTTGTTCATTGCATATATAGATGTAATTATAAGAAGTTTTAAGGAAAGAATAAATATCTCGGGAGACATCATGATTTTTGCTGATGATATTGCTTTCTGGACATATGATCGGGAGGAACTAGAAAGAGCATTGATAGCCTTGAACGATTGTTTAACAGAAGCTGGACTGAAGATGAACATTAATAAAACAGAAATACTAACAATAAAAAAAAAAAACAACAAGCTCCAACGAACATCATGATAAGAAATACGGTAATTAAGGACACCAACGCATTCAAGTATTTAGGGTGTATGTTTACAGAGAACGGCTATAAGAACAAATAAGAAATTACTGAATGAATAAAGAAATATAATAAATGCTGTGGAGCACTCTATCCACTTATGAGAGATGCATACGTACCTATAGAAGTAAAGAAAACCATACTTGAAGGATTACTAACACCAATCATGACATATGGATCAGAGAACTGGACAATGACCATCAAAGACAGGAGCAGAGTCCAAGCTTCAGAGATGAAAATCCTGAGAACAATAATGCACAAAACAAGAAGAGATAGAATAAGAAATGTAGATTTTAGAAGGATGGTTGGTGTATCTCCTATGTTGAACAAGATTGAGAAGGGACAGCTGAGATGGCTGGGACATTTAATGAGAATGGATGGAAATAGAATTGCAGGGAAGAGATGGGACTGGACGCCTGGTGGGAGGAGATCAAGAGGTAGACCACGTAAACGCTGGAGGGATGGAATTGAAGAGATTTTGACAAAGAACAACATGCCAACAATTGAACAGCTGAGAAGAGAGGGAATTTTTGAAAACAGAATTGAGTGGAGAAGACAACTGATTCCACTGACAGGCTGAAAGCCTTCCTGGGAGTGGAAGTGAAGTGAAGTGAAGTGATCTCTCATAGGTGACTTCAAACATACTAACTACAGCTAAAATGCTATATTTGAAAACCAAATTCCACAAGAAGTAACTATAAATACTTAGTTACTATTAATGCTTATTTACTATGAATACTTACTTACTATTTTGCTAGCCTATGACACTTATATGGAATTATTAACAATATGATTGAGAACATGGTTTCAAAACATCAAAAATAGCTCAAACTTAAAAGCCACTAAGCTTTTTTGTAGATTTCTCTTTTGAATGATATTCTGTCTTGTTTCATCTTATTTACTGTGTAAAAGAAATTTATGTCCATAGAATGCATATGCGTACACACATACATTCACATATATAAATATATATATATATATATATATATATATATATATATATATATATATATATATATACACACACACACACACACACACACACATATATATATATATATATATATATATATATATATATATATATATATATACACATATATATACTTGAATTTCCTATCCAGGATTTTCCCCTCAAGTATTTTTGGGCCAGGTACGTTGACGATTTATTTTGTGCTTGGCTTATTGATAATAATTTAAAAAAAAACCTTTTTTAAAAGCCTTAAATACACTGCTACCTTCTATTGAGATTTCATTAGAAATAGAAGTCCATAATAATCTGCCCTTTTTGGATGTTTTAGTGTTCAGACAAGAAAGGCATTCTAAATTTTCAGTGTACAGAAAACTTATCAATGTAAAGTCGCATATACATGTAT
>NC_090727.1:181537526-181542526 GCF_036898095.1 Palaemon carinicauda | reverse complement strand
TAGCATATACTGTAAGAAGAAAACTATAGTATAGTTTTGGTACAGCACTGTGTGTTCTAACACTTTTGTGTTGTCTTGCACAGCCCTTTGCTGTTGCCTTACAGATAAGAAAGTGAGTTCTTTCTTGTCTATTATCCAGGATTTTAAAATCATTGCTTAGGTCTGAGCTACACCTGTTTCCTCTGGAAACTTTTCATTGGTTATTCTAGAAGAGATTAACCATACGATTTTATTATCTGGAAGGCTGCAGCAATTGGTTGTGAAGGAAACACAAATGTGTGTCTTTCCTTTCTGAATTGTTATGCTAAACTGTGCATATCCAGTGATACGTAGTTCACTTGATACTCATGGAAATTTCTTCTCTTTACAGGAGGACCCTCCGAAGTGCGGAAGTGTTTTCTGCAACGTCCGCAGTAAGAACCTCTGCGGACATGAGTTTTGTAGGAGGTACGCAGTATGCGCTGTCTCCAAAGGTGATCTCCAGTATTGGGACCCTCAGGTATGTACTGTGTGCACTAACCTGATTACTGAGGCCTTTGATTCCCCTAGGACGGCGGAATCAAGGGATATAGCAAGGGAGAAGCTTCGTACCTGGGTAAGGGGCTTCCAGAAGAACACCTCTGGACCTTATCTTCCAAGTGAGAAGATGAGGGCGTATCTTTTCCCTTAAGGCATCAGCTGATGCAGTGATTCCCCAGCCTCAAGAGGAGATCCCCCAAGTTCAGACCCAGGTGGATGCTGAAGTCGCGGTCGCTTTGCAAGACATCCAGTTGGATGACAGGATGTCTGATGTGGACGAACGTCTGGAGGAAGACCTCCTGGCAGGAGGCCAGGATGAAGCTCAAGCCCCAGACAGTGTAGAGGAAGAGGCCGACGAGGTGTCGGCTACTCCGGTTCAGATCCCGGAGCCTATTCCCTCAACATCGTCCGCTCTCCCAGTAGAGCTGGGACAGGCCCTCTCCTCCATTGTTGGAATGATCCAACAAATGCAGAAGGAGAATCAGGAGAAGGCGGCTGCAATGGAACTGCGGATGCAGAGCCTTGCAGCATCACATGGGCCCCAGAAAAGGCTCAATGTGAAAGACCTTCCCTTGTGCTCAGATGTTTACCCATGGAGGTATGCTGAGCACATGCCGATGACGACTGGTAAGATCGTCATCTCAGATAAGTTGGGTTCAGTTCCCCTAGAGGAGGTGGAATTCTGGCCCAGCAAGGCGTCATATCCGGACTGTTATGTCCGGCTGAGGAAGGAACCAGCTTCAAAGGAGGAGACAGAGCCGAAGGAGGTCATAGTGATGGACCATGCTCAGGCTCAAGCTTTGCTTTCATCCTCGATGAAAGAGAGGGGCTTCTCTAACTCAAAGGTAGCTGCATTGAGTAAGAAGCTCCCTTCCTTTGTGTCATCTCCTGCTAGAGCCTTCCCCTTTTTACAGAAAGGGTTTGCGGCTGTACTAAAAGCAGTCGAGGCCGGCAAGCCTTGCCCCTCCCTGGAGGAGTGTAAAACCTTGTCGCTGGCCCTGCTTATGGACCACAAAGACTGGAAGGACGTCCATCTTACGTTCTCAGTTGGAAAGTTGGAGGCTGATATTGCCGGACGTCAGTTCGGCGAGGACCTCCCTAAGCTGTCTGACTTTCTTTTGCGGAGAGAGCTCGAGACAAAAGAAAGACTGGCTGCCTCAATGTCTCTTCAGACTACTCTTGAGACGATGGCAAGTGACCCCAAGGTTCATGAAATGTTCATGGTAGTGGCCAAGACTCATCTGGCCACAGTGACGATGGATCTTTATAGCTTCGTCAGGGCGAGGAGAGCTTGTAGGGAGTTCGTGTTCACCTCGGCTACGGTGAGGCACGAGCCAAGGAAACTAATCTCCTCCAACATTTGGGGCAAAGACCTTTTCCCTACCGAATTGGTCAAAGAATTTGTTGATAAGGCCGCCTCAGAGAATAGAAACCTTCTCCAGAAGTGGGGCCTGGCTATCAAAAGAAAGTCTTCCCCGGATGAGGGTCCTCAACCAAAGAGGAAGACTATGAGGACTAGGCTACCGTCTCGGCCAGCCAAGCCTCTTAGACAGCAACAGCAACTGCAATTGCCATTGCCTTCAGTGCCCCAGATGGTAGCTCAAACCCCGACCACTTTCCAGTGGGTACCCCAGGCTGTGTCGACACAGTCAACGGCATTCACCCCAACGTTCGAAGGGCAGTCTACTTCCTTTCGAGCAAAGCCTAGAGGAGCAGCCAGAGGCTCGTCTAGGCGCCCCTCAAGGGGAAGGGGATTCAGGGGTGGTCGCGGTCAGGGAGGCAAGACCTCAGGACGGCAGTCCAAGTCAGATGATGCCGGTAGGAGGGAGACTTCATAATTTTTGGGATTGGTGGACCTTCGATCCCTGGGCCCACAGCCTACTCAAGAACGGACTGAGCTGGAGCTGGTACAGCACTCCACCCCCGTGCACTCAGTTTTTCCAACACTCCACCCCCGTTCTGGAGGAGTACGTTCAAGAACTGTTGGAGAAAAAAGTGATCCGAAGGGTGAAGTCCATCAAATTCCAAGGGAGGCTGTTTTGTGTTCCCAAGAAAGACTCGGAAAAGCTCAGAGTCATTCTGGACTTGTCGCCACTCAACAAGTTCATAGTGAATTGCAAATTCAAGATGCTAACACTGCAACACATAAGGACCTTACTGCCCAAGAGGGCATTTTCCGTCTCTATAGACTTGTCAGACACCTATTGGCACGTTCCAATCAACCGTAGACTCTCCCCCTACCTAGGGTTCAGGCTACAACGAAGACTATACGCTTTCAGAGCCATGCCATTCGGGCTAAATATAGCCCCAAGGATTTTCACGAAGCTTGCGAGCGTAGCTCTCAAACAATTACGCCTAAAGGGAATTCAGGTAGTAGCCTACCTGGACGACTGGCTGGTGTGGGCAGCATCCGAGACAGAATGCTTGCAAGCTTCCAGTCAAGTGATCCAGTTCCTAGAGTATCTAGGCTTCAAGATCAACAGAAAAAAGTCTTGACTTTCTTCATCTCAAAAGTTCCAGTGGCTGGGAATCCACTGGGACCTTTTGTCACACCGTTTCTCCATCCCGGCGAAGAAAAGGAAGGAGATAGCGGGTTCTGTCAAGAGACTTCTAGATTCCGAAAGGATATCAAGACGCGAACAGGAGAGGGTACTGGGCTCTCTCCAGTTTGCTTCGGTGACAGACCCAGTGCTAAGAGCACAGCGAAAGGATGCAACCGGAGTTTGGAGAAGTTATGCATCAAACGTGCGAAGAGATCTGAGAAGACCAGTTCCGCTTCGGCTACGTACTCTTCTCAGGCCTTGGTCCCAAGCCAGACATCTAAAGAAGTCGGTTCTTCTTCAGCCACCTCCCCCGTCGGTGACGATTCACTCAGACGCCTCGAAGGAGGAATGGGGAGGTCACTCTCATCGGAAAAAAGTCCAGGGGACTTGGTCCAAGCTATTCAAGACCTTTCACATAAACTTTCTAGAAGCTATGGCAGTGCTTCTTACCTTAAAGAAAGTCTCCCCGCGTCACTCGATCCACATAAGGTTGGTGATGGACAGCGAGGTAGTTGTGAGATGCTTGAATCGACAAGGATCGAGGTCACCACCTCTCAACCAGGTGATGTTGGCCATCTTCCGATTGGCGGAAAAGAAGAAGTGGTACCTGTCGGCAGTTCACCTTCAAGGAGTCCGCAATGTGACAGCGGACGCTCTATCCAGGTTCACACCGATAGAGTCGGAATGGTCCTTAGACGCAGGATCATTCTCCTTCATTCTGAATCAAGTCCCAGAACTGCAGATAGACCTCTTTGCGACGAAAGACAACAAGAAGTTGCCCCTGTACGTGTCCCCGTACGAGGATCCCTTAGCGGAAGCAGTGGACGCGATGTCCCTCGACTGGAACAGATGGTCCAGGATTTATCTGTTCCCTCCTCACAACCTTCTGTTGAGGGTCCTCAACAAACTGAGATCCTTCAAGGGGGTAGCGGCAATAGTGGCCCACAAGTGGTCGAACAGCGTGTGGTTCCCCCTGGCATTGGAACTACAGCTGAAGTTTGTACCGCTACCACATCCAGTTCTGACCCAGTGAGTCCAGAAGTCGACTGTCTGCGCTTCATTACAGAAAACCCGGACCCTGCAGCTCATGATTTTCTCTCCCTAGCGGTGAGAAAGCGTTTCGGGATTTCGAAAGCCAGCATAGACTTCCTAGAGGAATATAAGTGCAAATCTACTAGAAGGCAATATGAGTCATCTTGGAGAAAATGGGTGGCCTTTGTCAAGGCGAAGAATCCGCAGGAGATCTCGACAGACTTCTGCTTATCTTTCTTCATCCACCTCCATGGTCAAGGGTTGGCAGCTAACACGATTTCGGCGTGTAAGTCTGCTTTGACAAGACCCATTCTATATGCCTTCCAGGTCGACCTAGGTAACGAGATCTTTAATAAAGTTCCGAAAGCCTGCGCTAGGCTCAGACCTTCAGCACCTCCAAAGCCCATTTCATGGTCTTTAGACAAAGTTCTTCATTTCGCTTCTCTGTTGAGCAATGAGGAGTGTGCGTTAAAGGATTTGACACAAAAAGTTATTTTCCTATTTGCACTCGCATCCGGGGCAGGGTTAGTGAGATTGTAGCCCTCTCGAGAGAGGCAGGTCGTGTTCAGTTCCTGGATGGGGGAGAACTGAACCTGTTTCCGGATCCTACGTTTCTCGCCAAGAATTAGTTACCCACCAACAGGTGGGGTCCCTGGAGAATCTGCCCTCTGAAAGAAAATGCATCTCTATGTCCAGTAGAATGCCTAAAGGTCTATCTTCATAGAACTTCAGACTTCAAGGGTGGTCAACTATTCAGGGGAGAAACATCAGGCTCAAATTTATCTCTGAATCAACTCAGAGCGAAGATCACATATTTTATTCGCAGAGCGGATCCTGACAGTACACCCGCAGGTCACGATCCGAGGAAAGTTGCCTCATCCTTAAATTTCTTTAATTATATGGATT
>NC_090727.1:181527526-181532526 GCF_036898095.1 Palaemon carinicauda | reverse complement strand
AAATTAAAATAGATACGGGAATTTAAAAAAAAAAAATATAAGAATTAAAAAAAAGTCCTTTGAAATAGCTAGACTTTCAGAACAATCTGTCTTTGCACTCAAGTAATTTTTTTTTTCAATCTTAACAGAAGGAAATAAGAGTGTTAAAGAAGTAACGAGAAGAAAACACTTCAATTGAAGGTAAAAGGTAATTAGAGAAAAGTAATTTTACCTGTATACTTAAAGATAATAAGTCATCTCAGTCTATTTGCTCCGGGTGTAACTCCAGTCATTTTTTTTTTTTTTTTTGACAAACTTTAATTTCTCTCAAATTCACAGAACCAGATGTTACAAAACCTGATTGAGAAGTTGAATCAGTGGAACTTCTAAAGTTCAAACTTGCAGCAAATGTGTTCATGTTGAACAGACTGACATAAATATATTTGTTTATATGTTTCGCATGAAAGACCAATTTTAATGTTGTTACTGCTCTTGGAATATTTTATTTCAATTGTTCATTACTTCTCCTTTAGTTTATTTATTTCTTTGTTTCCTTGTCCCACGGCTACATTTTGCTGTTGGAGCTCCTGGGCTTATAGCATCCTACATTTCCAACCAGGGTTATAGCTTAGCTAATAATAATAATAATAATAATAATAATAATAATAATAATAATAATAATAATAATAATAATAATAATAATAATAATAGTTTTGTTAAGAATAATGGCTGCCTCAGTTGTATTACACTCTGTCTTCGCAGTGGCTCTTATTATCTTCTTTTCCTAATTACTGCATACAGCCAGTAATTGGGCAAAAGTCGTCCTTCATGGTGGGTAGTCAAATTCAGAAATAATTGACGAATCAAGGTTTTACAGTAAAGTTTACAAGTTAATGAGAGATGAGTCTCCATCTTGTCCTCTGACAGCTGGGCTCTGATGGTTGGGAGCGCTTTGCCAAGGGTATGCAGACTAAGCAGGCTGTCCTGTCGCTGATCAAAGCTGTCTTGGTCGGTGGTGTCTTGATGGGTAGAGCTGTCTTGGTTACAGATGTCATTCTTGGTAGGGTTACTCCTCAGTTGGTGTTCCTACAACAAGAGGGGAGAAGGAACATTTCCTGGGTTGTATTAAGTGCCGGTTTTTCTCTCTGTATGAGTAGATCTTCAAGTATTTGAAGCCTCCTGCTATCTGGAGCATGGCCGATGATCTTAGTGTTCTCGGTTATTTTCTCACATTTAATGTTGTTGTTGTGGACGTGGAGGACATGAGCTCTTATGGCACCTTGTTGAACGTGACAAGACAGTCTCTTGGACAAGCACATCGTGATCATTCCTATGTAACGTCCAGAGCATCTCGGAACAAGGCATGTGTAGGAATAGACCACGCTGGTTTGTCTAAGGATGTCATGACTAGGCGGGGCTGTGTTGTTCCTCATGATGAGAGACCTCGTCTTGGTGGCTTGACCTCTGTGTTTTTATCCCCAGGGGAGACGTGGTTCTTTATTATGTCTCTAATGGCTTTTTCATCTTTTTGGTATTCACAGTTCATTTAGATAACAACTTTTTAGTTCAGAAAATAAAGATAAATGTCAAAATAATGATTCCGAGTTAATTTGCGTATTTAAAAAATCATACCCATTTGTTCACACTTACATAATCCAATGTCGACAGAATATTCTCGAACGACATTAAAACATTTAAACTTTTAAATAAACCAAAGCTGATTGTTTCAACAAATACTTTCCTTTTTGGTTCATTTGGAAAACAAAATTTTACTGGAAGAGAAAAAAAATAATTAAAAAGGGAAGCATTTGGAGCGCTAAAAATGCAAAGTACACAAGAGTTTGTTATAATATTTTTTTCATTCGAAATAGAAAATCTAAATTGAGGGGAAAATCTCATTGGTGCAGTAACTTACGATGGTTGAATTTATATGTCATCTGCGAGGGAAAAACCCTCCTCCCCCCTCCCTGTTTAGATGAACTGTGGCAATCTAGTTTTGGGGGAATGCTAAAGTTCGTCCCCCCTTGTCTGTTTGGAGACGCCGGACTCTCAGATGCTAGCTAAGTTAGAGAGAGAGAGAGAGAGAGAGAGAGAGAGAGAGAGAGATTCTGTTTGATCCATATAAGGTCTTTAAGGGTCATCACAATCACAGGTGATCCCAGTGTCGATATTTGTGGCTGCAATACCATCCGAAATGAGTCGGAAGTTTTATTGTCTGCATTGTTATTTTAAGGACATTTTATTACAAACTATCATATTATATCAACAGGATAATCATAGTCTGATTATACTGATTCCAAACGCATTACTCACTGACCAGAATGAAGCCGTGAACTAAGGCATTTGTTTGTCATCTCTCTCTCTCTCTCTCTCTCTCTCTCTCTCTCTCTCTCTCTCTCTCTCTCTCTCTCTCTCTCCTGGCATTTATCTTGCAATTGAGCTTTCAATGCTTGACCCTTCTTTTTCTTAGCCATACTACATTCAGCTAGTAGCTGTGCTATGTTGGACGTCAATGGAAGGAACAAAATACATGGAAGGAATTTCTATAATTTTACTTAAGAATTATAGTCAAAATCGGTGGTTAACATTACATGCAACACGTTCCAAAAGAGTGCCCAATTGCTCATTTCATCTTCATGGTTTCACTGAACAGATGTGAGCTGGCTCTATTTATACTGTTGGACCTGGTTCGTTAAGTCCAGTGGTGGCTCCTGACTTTTTTTTCGTGGGAAGAGTCCAATCCAGGTCTGGGACAGAGTTGGTCTCCTATTGTCTATTGTGCTGATGCTCAAAAACAAAAATTAGATAAAAATATAAGCAATCACAGTTCCCACTGCTGCCTTACTAGATTTATTCTGCAAAATAAGTGAGCAAGATTGGGAAAGACAGAACAAAATCTATTGATATTAAACACATAAAAAATACAAATTAAAGTTTGTATGCTATTTTATATTATTTCCAGTAAAAAAGACAAATAAATTAGTTTTAGTTATGTCATAAAATTGTTTCTTTTTCTTAAAATGTAAGACGGTCAAAACAGGTAATGAATAGCTTAACGATTAACTGCCGCTTAGAAACCAGGTGCCACTCCTTCCAAAGGGATTAAAGGCATATAAGGAATAACAGCAATAAAAATATTCACAGATTATTTACTGCACTTGAATATATTGTTGGTCCTGAACACAAAAAGCAAATAAAAAAATTAATCATCAAAGTTATTGACAGACTAGGAGGAGAGCGTAATGGTATCTATATTCAAGCAAAGAGGTGATATCATGGAATATGGTAACTACAGGGGATTTAAACCAACAGAGCATAGTTTGAAAGTTTCCATGAGGAACTAGATGAATAATTTGGAGTGACTGAAAATATTGGGAAACGGGAGTATGAAATCATGAGGAAGAAGAATTGTGGATGCCATCTTTATAGTAAGGCAGGTACTGGAAAAGAGGCTAGAGCGAAACCAGAAGCTTTTATATGCCTTTGTAGCTCTTGCATGATAGAATACCAAGAGAAGTGATGTTTTAGTGTTTGAAGAAGAAGAAACTACCGGAGAAGTTGGTTAGAGCTGATGTACGAAAGAACAAGGACAAAAGTAATAACAGCTATTGGGGAAACAGACACTTTGGAAGTTATTGTTGAATTACACCAGTTGCAGACATTTTAGTAAACCCGGTTTTATTTGTGGTGGTTTTAGATGTGTTAAGTAAAGGGATCATAAATGAAGAGTTGAGAGAGTTACTATGTGCAGATGATTTGGTGATTACCTCTGAAAATCAGGAAGACTTACAGAGAACGGTTGTAGAGTGGCAAGAGTCTTTGAAAGAGGTGGCTAGAGAGTAAATGTGGATAAGACTGAAGCTATGGTGAGCAGTATGGGAGGTAAGGACATGGTAGTCATGCATGAAAGTAGAGGCTCAGTTATGAAACAGGTGGAACAATTTACAGTAGATATTTGGGATAAGCTATAAGTCAGGAGGGACGATGTGAGGCTGAAGTTGAGAATAGGATAAAAGCAGCCTGGTGACAGTGGAGGGAGGTAGCAGGAGTGGTATGGTTAAAGAAAATTCCAGTCAATATAAAATTAACTATGCGCAGTAATAGGACCAGCGTTAACTTAAAAATCTTGGCTCTAAGATGAAAAGAGGAAGAAAAGATTGAGATTATAAATAAGAGAATCCTGAAGTGGATTATGGGAATATCGCTGCTTGAAAAGTTAAAAAATGATGAAATTAGAATAATGGCAAACATATTAAAGGTTACAAGGGTGATAGAAGAGTCACGACTGCGATGCTGCAGGCATGTATTGAAGATGGATAGTGGGGAGGGAGTGAGGAGGGTTTGGGAGGAGGCTGTTATGGGGGAGAAGATCGAGAAGGTGGCAAGGAATTAGATGTTGAGATAAGTTGAAGGGTGATATGGAGAGAAAAGGTTTTGTGGAAGGGGATGCTTTTGATAGAAGGCTTTGGAGAGGGCACATCAGGCAACCGACCCTGTAATGTAGGGATAAGGGGGAAAGAAGATGATAAAATGTAAAAGTGTCTTCTTTTACTTTCCTTCAACTATGTTCCTGTGATATTTTTTTGGGGGTGTTGGTTGAAGTTATTTCTATTTGCTTAATAGTTGATCATATTGTCAAGGCTAATCTATCTATCTGAACGTGTCACAGAAACTGATGGATTTGGGTCTTAATGATTGACAGGTACAATTGAATGCTATTTATCTTTATTAATTCTGGGTATCATTAGTTTTGGTTTTACCTCGTTCATTTTTCACAGTATATGATTTCAAAATTTTTCATAAACAAAGCTTTGTACACTCATATATATATATATATATATATATATATCATCATCATCATCAGCTATAAATAGTTCACTGTAGGACAAAGGCATCTGACAAGTCCTTTCACTCCCGTCTGTTGATGGTCTAAACCAGTGGATATATATACATATATATATATATATATATATATATATATTATAATATGTGACGAGGCTTAGAGGCACAAGAGTTTCAAA
>NC_090727.1:181512526-181522526 GCF_036898095.1 Palaemon carinicauda | reverse complement strand
AGTCGCAAACCGCAGCATACACTGCCCAAAAAACGCTCTACTGAGCAAAACTTCTTACGTAATATAATAGTTCACAGTATAATAATAATAATCCTCTCGCACTTCCAGTCTTAAACTGGTAGAGAGAGAAATCCCTTTATAACACGTGCGTTAGAAGCACCACCGGTTGTCTCATCCCCCTAAAACAAAGGTTTAGATGTCGCCTCGGCTCGTTGCCAAGGACTCCGCAAAAGCACCAATTCTATAACAATAAATATGTATCCATGAATAGCGGGGCGACATCTGTTGTGAAGGACTTAATGTACATATTATAAATTAAAATAAAGAAACTAGCGATATCTAGTAACAATAGAACAAGCACACAAGTTTTACACTCATTATTTTCAGTAAATAACAGTTCAACTACTTTAACATGAAAAACGATAGAATAAGACCTTGCATAAACAGTAATTATAACAAGCGAAATACAATCCTTATGATTATATACAAAAATCATTATACGCCAATATAATACAGGGCTGATATATAAATATATACTCAGAAATAAACTGTAGAATAAGACCGTATATAAACAGTAATTATAACAATAAACAAAAATGAAATGCTAATGATGATATACAAAAATCCTTACACATCAATATAATACAGGGCTGATATATAAATATATACGCAGATATATTGATATGTGACACAGGCGTGTTCGACATAAAAACATTTGCTGCAAGTTTGAACATTTGAAGTTCTACTGATTCAACTACCCGATTAGGAAGATCATTCCACAACTTGGTCACAGCTGGAATAAAACTTCTAGATTACTGGGTAGTATTGATCCTCATGATGGAGAAGGCCTGACTATCAGAATTAATTGCATACCTAGTATTACGAACAGGATGAAACTGTCCAGGAAGATCTGAATGTAAAGGATGGTCAGAATGATAAAAAATCTTATGCAACATGCATAATGAACTAATTGAACGACTGTGCCTAAGATTAATATCTAGATCAGGAATAAGAAATTTAATACACCGTAAGTTCCTGTCCAACAAATTAAGATGAGAATCAGCAGCTGAAGACCAGACAGGAGAACAATATTCGAAACAAGGTGAAATGAAAGAATTAAAACACTTCAGAAAAGATTGATCGCCGAAAATCTTAAAAGACTTTCTCAGTAAGCCAATTTTTTGTGCAGTGGAAGAAGACACAGACCTAATGTGTTTCTCAAAAGTAAATTTGCTGTCGAGAATCACACCTGAAATTTTAAAAAGAGTCATACGAAGTTAAAGAAACATTATCAATGCTGAAATCTGGATGTTGAGGAGCCACGGTGACCTACTTACAATCATACTTTGAGTTTTGTTAGGATTCAATTTCATACCACTTAATTTGCACTGTGTACTAATTCTAGCTAGATCTCTATTAAGAGATTCAGCAACCCCAAATCTACATTCAGGAGGTGGAATTGATGCAAAGAGAGTAGCATCATCTGCATATGCAACAAGCTTGTTTTCTAGTCCAAACCACATGTCATGCGTATATAGTATTAAAAGTAATGGACAAAGAATAGTACCCTGAGGAACACCAGATATCACATTCTTATACTCACTATGGTTCCCATCAAAAACACTTCTTTGCGATCTATTACTTGAAAACTCAATAATGATGCTAAGAAACGACCCACCCACTCCCAGCTGTTTGAGTTTGAAAACAAGGGCCTCATGACTAACACGGTCACAGGCAGCACTAAAATCAAGGCCAACCATACGAACTTCCTCACCACAATCAAGGGATTTCTGCACAGCATTGGAGATTGTAAGAAGGGTATCACATGCTCCAAAGCATTTACAAAAACCAAATAGCAAACTAGGGAACAGATGATTACCTTCAGCAAACCTATTAAGGCTTTTTGCCAAAAGACGTTCAAAAACTTTTGATAATATAGGAGTTATGGAAATTGGGCGGTAATCAGTTGGAGTTGAGCTACCACAAACAGATTTACATAGTGGAGTAACATTACCAATTCTCTAACATGTGCTAAAATCTCCTCTTCGGGCTAACTTGTGCAAAATAACAGATAAATTTGGACCTAAGAAATCTGCAGTCTTTATAAAAAAAAAAAAAAAAAAAAAAAAGGAAAAATACCATTTGGATCTACACCTCCTTAAGCATCCAGGTCCATCAACAGAGCTTTAATTTCACGAGACCGAAAAGCTAAACTTGTTAGTTTAACCTCTTGAAAACAGGAATGAGGAAGTTCAAGATTCTCATTTCTCTGCTTGCTGTCACACACTTCTGCCAAAAGGGTTGCCTTTTCCTTTGGACAGTGAGTGACAGCCATGTGCTTTAAGTAAAGAAGGAATTGTTGCATCTACACCAAAGAGTGCGGATTTAAGGGTAGTCCACCACTTATGCTCCTGGGTTGTACAAGAAAGGGTAGACCTATAGGCTTCCCCAAACCCTCTATACTTAGCTCACAAGGATGGTGAGGTTGCAGACACTACCAGAAACTAACGAGCTTAAGCGGAACTCAAACCTTATATGGAATGAAATTCTTTAGGTTGATCCTCAGCTTTTCCTAACGTACGTGTGTGACACACGAAATTAATTTATTTAGGTTGAAAACTGTTATCAAAGAGCTCTGAAAATCCCATTTTATCAAATGCAACGGATTACTTCCCAATTTCTATAACTCCCAAATAATCTAAACAACTTAATTAACGTCATTTGACAAAACGTCTTGATAGGTTTGCTAAAGGTAATCAACTGTTCCCTAGTTTGCAATTTGGCTTTCGTAAAGGCCTTGGAGCATGTGATGCCCTTCTTAGACTCTCCACTGCTGTACATGAATTCATTGATCGGGGTTAGGAAGTTCGTATGATTGACTTTGATTTTATGGCCGTTTTTTACCGTGTTAATCGTGAGGCCCTTGTTTTCAAACTCAAACAGTTGGGACTGGGTGGGTCTTATCTCAGCATTATTATTGTATTTTTAAGTAATAGATCGCAAAGAGTTTTTGTTGATCCTCAGGGTAGTGTTCTTGGCCCATTACTTTTCCTAATATATACATATTGTGACGTGCTTTTGCCTGTAAAACAAGCTCGTTGCTTATGCAGATGATGGTACTCTCTTTGCATCAATTTCATCCTCTGAATGTAGTATCTGGTGTTCCTCAGGATAGTATTCTTGGCATATTACTTTTCATACTGTATGTACATGACATGTGGTTTGGCCTAGAAAACAAGCTCGTTGCTTATGCAGATGATGTAAGTCTCTTTGCATCAATTCCATATCCTGAATGTGATATCTTGGATTGCTGAATCCCTTAGTGTCTAGCTAAAATTAGGACAGCTGCTCTTCAGCATCATGATCTCAGTATTGATAGTTTCTTTAATTCTGTATGAATTTTTTTTTTTTTTTTTTTTTTTTTGGTGTGATTTTCGACAGTAAGTTTACTTTTGAGAAACACATTAGGTCTGTGTCTTCTTCAATTGCATAAATAATAGACTTATTGAGAAAGTATTTCAAGATTTTAGGTGACCAATTTATTCGAAAGAAGTGTTTTAATTCTTTCATTCTGCCTTGTTTCGAGTAGGTCTCCTGTCTGATCTTCAGCTACTGATTCTCATTTGAATTTGTTGGACAGAAACTTATGGTCTTTTGTAGTTCTTATTCTTGATCTTCATATTAATCTTAGCACCATCGTTCAATTAGTTCGTTATGCCTGTTGCATATGATATTTCCTAATTCTTTATATCCTTTACATTCAGATCTTTCCGGACCGTACCACCCTGTTCGTAATACTAGGTATCCTGTTATTTCCAATAGTCAGGCCTTCTCCATCATGAGGCTCAATAGTACACAGTATTTTAGAAGCTTTATTCCAGCCATCACCAAGTTGTGGAATGATGTTCCTAATTGGGTAGTTCAATCGGCAGAACTTCAAAATTTTAAGCTTGCAGCAAATGATTTTATGTTGAACAAGCTCCTGAGTGTATTTATAGTTTATATATTTGTGATAACAAAACAAAAGGGAAAAACGTATCTATGAATAATGTTTTGTCGATGAGATTAGCCTTGTAAATAACCATCGTAACTTCGCTGTTCATTAATCTTACACTGATAGCTCAGTTAATAACATTCATAGCAGAATGTAGATTACGGTCTAAGAATTAAAATTTATGAACAACGTTCCTTGGAGTATTTTTCACACACGCACATACACACACACACACACATATATATATATATATATATATGTATTTATATATATCTATCTATCTATATATATATATATATATATGTATATGTATTTATATATATATATATATATATGCATATATACATATATATATGTATATAAATACATATATATATATATATATATATAAATATATATATATATATATATATGTATATGCATATATATATATATATATATATACATATATATGCATATATAACTATATATATATATATATATATAGTATGTATGTTTATATGTAAGCATGTGTCTATATATAAATATATATATATATATATATATATGTATATGTGCGTGTGTAATTATATATACAATATTTATATATATGTATATATATAGATGGATATATATATATATATATATATACAGTGTATATATAAATATATATACAGTGTGTATATAAATATATATATATATATATGCGTGTTTAAATATATATATATATATATATATATAAATATATATATATATATATGTATATACATATATATATATATATATATACATATATATGTATATATATATATATATATATATATATATATATACATATATATATATACAGCATATACACTATATATACATGTATATATATATATGTATATATATAATATATATATATATATATATATATATATATATATATATATATATGAGAGAGAGAGAGAGAGAGAGAGAGAGAGAGAGAGAGAGAGACGCAATTATTGAACGTTGTATGCCTAATCAATATTAGACTTTGATGTAGCCTCAATAATCTGACTGATATAATTGCGAGATTTGATTGATAATATCATAAGTGAAGTTGAGGTCATTGGGGAACTCATTATCACATCAGTTCTTATCGAAGAGGATTCCGGTCGCTCTACTGAGCAGCGTCGTTCTAATGGCATTTGTGATGTATTAAGAGGTTTATTGAGGATTGTGTATTACATATCATATTTATATTTTTTTTGTGAATATTGGAAGTCTCATTAGTTTTCCGTCATATCGTCAGTATACGGTTATATTTATTCTTCAATTGGGATATAATCCTTGCCAGCATACATTGTATGTGCGTATACACACACGTAAATATATTATTATCATCATTATTATTACTTGCTAAGCTAAAACTCTAGTTGAAAAAGCAGGATGCTATAAGCCCAAGGGCTCCAAAAGTGAAAAATAGCCCAGTGAGGAAAGGAAATAAGAAAATAAAATATATATAAGAGAAGTAATGAACAATTAGTTAAAAATAAACTTTTGTTATAAACTATAAATACTTCAAAAAAATAAGACGAAGAGAACTAAGGTAAAATAATGTGCCCCAGTGTACCCTCAAGCAAAAGAACTCTACCCCAAGACAGTGGAAGACCACGGTACAGAGGCTAGAGGCTAGCGACCAGAGAACAGGGGTTTGATTTTGGAGTGTCCCTCTCCCAGAATGTAGCCTCTGAACAATTAAAATGCAGTAGTTAACCCGTTAATCAAAGAAGAATTGTTTGGTAATATCGGTGTGTTAAGTGTATGAGGGCAGGAGAATCTGGAAAGAATAGATCTATCTGTGGTGAAAATTGCGTCAAAATCCGTCGAGTATATTAGTTTTGACGGTATCTTTAAAATGGCAAAAATTCATATCCTAATCTAGAGTCTGGATCCGGATCATCTCCAAATTTTACTGTAGTGTGGTCCTCCATGATCTGAGATCTATCTGGGGTGAACATTTCGTCAAAAACCTTCGAGTAGTTTTGCCATAATCCTGTCCACAAAGACAGACAGACGATTAAATAAACCGACTCGATCGCATAACCTATTAGTGGAGGTAATGGATGTGTGAAAAAAAGGTAGCAGAAAATATTGTAAGTTAGGTTTGATTAAATCCGTAGATATGATATAATCAACGTTATGAGAAATTTCTTGTTTCAAATCTGTTTATACAGAAATAATCCAAAAACTGATAAGATAATCAAATAACTTTCTACCTATCTCCGATTTTATAAAAATATATATACATCGGAGGAAAATAAAGTAATATCCTCAATATTGCCTTATCAAACTAATAAAAGTGATATTACGGCCAATATACGGCTCCAATAACAGGAAACATTTTCATTTCTGAAGTTATTTGTATCACATGATTCCTGTTTTGAAACGAAAAACATGATATATCCTCTTGAAGGCTTTTGTTTCTAGTTCCCGAGGCTAATTCGGGTCTCTCCAGTGGGGCTGAGCTTCCATCAGAGGGGCGCTGTGGGGCGTAATTGTGAAGGTGCTGCTCATCTCAAAACTCGTGCTTATTTTCATTGTTGTAAATACTACTGTAGTTATACTTTCATGTTGACATAACTTTAGGTGATGGGCTACCTTATCACAGCTCTTGTCCTTCTCAATGTAGGACGTGAAATTGTGCATTTCAACTAAACTTTTATTTTTTTTTTTCTATCTACACCATAATCAGCAACCTTCAACAGTTGAATATTGGCTAAGTAATACTAATTTCACTGTTTACATCAAGATAGACACTGGATTTTAGAAATTAGTGGTACCCGCTTCACGTCATAGAGAGAGAGAGAGAGAGAGAGAGAGAGAGAGAGAGAGAGAGAGAGAGAGAGAGAGACTGGGTTTGATCGTGTAAAAGTTTGAATATTAAGTAAAGGAAGAAAAAAAGGATGGAATCGAGGATTATCTCTTTGGTATCTTACCTTCTTCCTTTCGTCCCTCCAGGAAAGGAACCCCCATTCCCACGGGCATACTCCTTTGCCCTCCTTAAATGTAGCAAACTGTATATTGATATAAGGGAAGCAAGTTTTAACCTCTGTTTCTCTGTTCAAAGCAGTGGAGACCACTGGAACCGTTGTACCATCAACTTTTTCTTCGTAAACAGATTATATCTCTCTCTCTCTCTCTCTCTCTCTCTCTCTCTCTCTCTCTCTCTCATACATAAACACACACAAACAGACATACACTTATAACCAGATTAATGACATGGGCTGCTCATTGTTGTAACAAGAGAGAAGTAGCTATGCTACAATATATTTTTTTCAATTATTTCTTATATATCATCGAGTGAGCTGTTTTACGTATCCATATAAAAACTATTGAAGACTGTTATATGCTAAAGTGTGGATGTTTGAATTATATAGGTTCTATAGTTATCAATCCTTAATTAGTCACATAAGTATCTGTATATTTTTTGAAATAGTAGTATGATTTACAAAAAATTAATACAAATTAAGGTTCGTTTGCATATATCAAAACTAAGTAATTATGATTATGAAATACATAAAGTGTTTTATGAATTTGAAGAAATATTTTTCAGTCACATTTTAGTAAAACAGAATCGAAAAAACTATTTAATTATTCCCAATTTGTTCACGTCAATCAAATAAAGCTAAATAAATTCTATGCTTTGGAAAAGAATTAACATTTCGAACTCTCATACTTCCAAACAATACAAATTTCAGTTATATTCACAAGACATTCCGAAACACAAACATATCAGTTACTTATGTTATGCATGACGTCCAGAACAAGCCTGTAAAGTAAATTGAAACAAAACTTTGTCTTTAGAAATAGAAATAATACCCGAACTGTAAAATGAATTTAGGTATATTGTTATATGTAGATTAAATTTATCGATATTATGTTATAGGAGTTGTGAGAGAGGTTTATTTTGTAATGTTATTGTTAAAATATTGTAATGAGTTGTAACCCAAAGATATCGTTTCATTCTAGAACAAGATTTACTGGTAGATTCTCAAATATTTATTTACCTTAGCAATTTTACTTATTGCGTAATATAGTCCCCACTGGACCGTGTAGAATCCCCCAGTAACTTTCCCGAACTTCCGTGAGCTTTATAGAAAACAAGTTTAGAATATAAGAGAATTACACGGGTGCATTCAAGGGACTTACTTCAGCCATCGTTAGGTAAAGGCTGCTATCGTGGAGATATTTTTTTTTTTCTGTGACGAACGCTGTTCATCAACTTCTTTTACAACGCTGATAGTTTGAGAGGAAAACAAGGATACCTTGGAAGATGGAATACCATCAGAAGATATTTTTATGATTATCATCTTTTACATTTGAAACTATTCTGGAAATTTGTTGCTGAGCTTTGGGAATTTGTCGTTTCCTTTCGTCACATGAGTCGCACATCTTAGAAACTTATAATCAGGCCCGCATTCTTTTTACAAATTTGTAAGATTTTGTAAAATGTAAATAATTACCATTATTCGTGTATATAATAATTGTTTTGATTGCTTTCTCCTATTTTCTTTCGCTGATATTGTGTTGCCATAGTCTATACTAAATTGATTATTAGAGGAATAAAACATTTAAGCGGATTTTACTTAATCAACGTTGATATAGTTAACCTTAACACACACACACACACACACACACACATATATATATATATATATATATATATATATATATATATATATATGTATATATATATATATATATATATATATATATATATATATATATATATATATATATATATATATATATATATATATATATATATATATGTATATATATATATATATATATATATATATATATATATATATATATATATATATTATTAGACAATTTCTTAGTGGGGACCAGAAATCGAAGATAGTTTCTCTACGGACAAACTGTCCTGCAGATAGTTTTCAGGATAGCAGCAGAAATGCATTCATTTTTCTCTATCAATTATTTGGTGTCGACACGGGTTTCGGATCACTTTGCGACCCTTCTTCAGGACTACGTTGAGTTTTGGAACTACACTTTAATATAAAAGTTCTGGTGGAGAAAATTTGATACAATAATATTTGGAAAATCGGAAAACATTAAAGAAAAAAAATTGATTAATGAAAAATTTAGATTCTTTGAAATGTTAATACGAAAATATTCCAATTATTCCACGTCAGTAATAATTTCTCTTTCCAATGACATTTCATCTTCCAGTGCATATTCTGTCCTCATCATCTGTGTCTTTCTTCCATTTATCTTGAGTGCACCCGCATGTGATATTTCTTGCATTTTGATAAGCAAGCTTTGCAAGTCCTGTGGGGCTCTGTTAATAAGGACAGCGTCATCACCATACTCTAGGTTCACTAATTTCCTGTTACTAATCCAATCCAATCCTTCTCTACCATCCTCAACTTTTCCATGCTTTACAAAGTCCGTGAGGAGGATAAACAACATAGGTGACAACACGTTTCCATGGAGTCCTCCTGTGTTCACGGGAAAACTTATTTGAGAGGACTCCACTAACATTAATTTTGCACTTGGTGTGCTCATGAACAGATTTAATCAAATTTAAATATTTAAGGGAAACCTCATAATAACACAGGACTCCCCACAAAATTAGCCGGTGCACACTATGAAAGGCTTTTTTATAGTCTTTGAATGCCACCGAAAAGGATTTCTATATTCTACACATTGTTGTACCACATGTCTTAAAATGAAAATTTGGTCTGTACAACTTCTACTTTTTCTAAGTCCTGCTTGTTCATCTCAGTTTTTCATCAATCTTCCCCTCTAGTGTCTTTAAGTATGAAGCCTTTGTAATTATGGCAATCAGTAGGATCTCCTTCTTTTCAATTTCACCAACACTCCTAGCTCCCACTCATTAGGTTCTGCTTCTTAACGTCACATTCTACAAAATAATCTTGTAAGTAATCCGGGAGTCACTTGATTTTTGGCCAATATCATCTCAGCAGTTATTTCCTCGTATCCAGGGGCTTTACACATCTTTAGTTTTTT
>NC_090727.1:181505026-181507526 GCF_036898095.1 Palaemon carinicauda | reverse complement strand
TTAAAGAAGAATTCACAAAACATCATAAATATGGAAATCAAAACAATAATACACAGAAATAACCTGGAATAAAAGAAAAAGAAAAAAAAAACAGACAAATTAAAATAAACTCTGGATAAGAAAGAAACATACCTAGTATGGAAAAATATCCAAGACTGAGACATGGAAGGACGGGGAGGTTTAGACGTTAGAGCGTGTAAGTGATGGTTTGAAGATTAAGTGGTTAAGTTGTTAGGCAATATGTAAAGGAACAGAGGTTGTTGAGTGATTGAGAGTAGGGGATAGCTGTTTAATGAAAAGTGATTCTAGGGTAGGTAGAGAATAGCTATTGGGTGATTGGGCTAGTATTTTGAAATTAATTAACTATTCTAATTTCAAAATACTAGCCCAATCACCCAATAGCTATTCTCTACCTACCCTAGAATCACTTTTCATTAATTTCAAAATACTAGCCCAATCACCCAATAGCTATTCTCTACCTACCCTAGAATCACTTTTCATTAAACAGCTATCCCCTACTCTCAATCACTCAACAACCTCTGTTCCTTTACATATTGCCTAACAACTTAACCACTTAATCTTCAAACCATCACTTACACGCTCTAACGTCTAAACCTCCCCGTCCTTCCATGTCTCAGTCTTGGATATTTTTCCATACTAGGTATGTTTCTTTCTTATCCAGAGTTTATTTTAATTTGTCTGTTTTTTTTTTCTTTTTCTTTTATTCCAGGTTATTTCTGTGTATTATTGTTTTGATTTCCATATTTATGATGTTTTGTGAATTCTTCTTTAAAGTTTTCTGTGTATTTGTTCTGATTTTGATATTGCTCTTTTCCTAAAGCATTCATTTAATGTTTTAATGTTTCAATTTTTAATTTGATTTATATGGTTTAATTTATTATTTTTTAGTATATTTCCTCAACTTCATTTTTTAAGTATTTCGATTTATTTGTTATAATTCTTGCCTTTTTAACAGAATTTCATTGACTAACGTAATGTCTATTGATATGTGTTTTACATTCCTTTTTTAGCTCCGATGATGGGAAATGTTGTTCCCGAAAGCTTAGCCAATAAACTGTCCAAATGCTGAAGTATCTGCTTTCTTTCGCCTTTCTGCTAAACCTCAAGCTTTCTAGAAGCGAAAATGCCATTAATTATATATATATATATATATATATATATATATATAAGGAGTAAATTATATGGTAAATCTTAAGATTTACATATTCATTAATATGCTTGTGTTTCTTATGCCACATTGTGCTATTGTGTGTCCAACAAACCTGAAATTTCTCCTAGCTGTTAAGACTAATCTTAGTTTATTGTTAGCTTCTTCCTTTCTGTATATGGAATGGAGACGTAATGCAAATGCATTTCTGATTTTACTGGGGCAAATTAACATGCCAGTCATGAATATGATGGGAAAACCTCATTTAAACAAACACTGAGACAACAAACTGCTTAGGCGCAAGCCATAGCAGATACCCAAATTATGATTGTTAATGGTACAGTGAGCAAATACACCGTGAAAATTTTCGACCAACTTATATAACACTTGATTACATTTACTCTACCTTTCAAGGGGGTTAAGGCTCATCAATCCTGCCTTTGGTAAACGTATTTAATTATATTTACACGGTTAAAGGAAGCCATCAGGGCAGGTTCATCAAGTTGGATGAAATACAACAATATCATGAAATGTTAATAAGAATTATAACAAGGATCCAACATATCAGTTCTATCAGTTATTAACAAATGTAACAGTTTACAGAAAAGGTAGAGTAAGCGACACCGGAGATACTAGGAGAGGGGGTTACTGGAGGGATAGGAGGAGGGTCTAGACAGAAGGAAGAAAGGAGAGGGGAGGGACGGGGGATTGTACGCAATCAAATTGCTTCACCTACTTACCCGATTCACGTGACTTGGGCTTTATTATGACCAGAGTAAATGTCCTAATTAACGAGATTTGCCGGTGCATTAAAGTATCAAAAATTAGGGGGAGGTCTATAGAGTGCTGTATCGAAGTACCATTCTGATCAAGTAATTAGTATGGCAGATATTTAACGAAAACCACACTATTTTTTGGCTGAAATGCATAGTAGTTGCTCATTTCCTAAAACATGTGTCAAGGAATTTGAAAAATTAATCATGCTCATTTCACATTTAATCTTGACTTGATGGAAACTCGGTTGAATAATCAATCCTGTTTCATTGTAAAGCCTGGCAAGGCCAAAATAGAGTAAGAGCAAGATGAGTAAAAAACTTCGCCTCATAATAAAAAGAATGAAGAAAATGAGGAAGCTTCATAACTCGAAAACCCATGGCTATAGACCTTGGGAAAACCTATTTACAGCAGCGGAATAAGGACTGTGCTCTTTTGCACATTTTGGAAACGTCATTGTATGTGGCAGTGCAAAGTCTCAAAATGTAAATGGGTCACCATTCAGAAAAAATTTCGCTAGTAGAAATAATTTTTTACTACTGGTTTACCACATAAATC
>NC_090727.1:181472526-181497526 GCF_036898095.1 Palaemon carinicauda | reverse complement strand
GAGATTCGCTTGTGATATCCACAATTGAGAGTTGAAAGAGGTACCCATGTCAGAATTAACATGCTCAGGGATACAAAATCTTGCTATCCACTTATAGAGTAAGGCAGATGTACATAAGACGGACGTTGCCGTTTGCATGGAAATGGTTTTAGGCCATTAAGTGGAGTGGTCATTTAAAATAACCAGGTAACGGTGCCCTTGTGATATGGGTAGGGGAACTACATCATCAACGTGATTGCTGGTTAAACACTACTAAATCTGTGTGTCAATGTACTTTTGAAGTTTGACATGAAGTACAGATGCCGACTGGATCCTTAGCATCCTTAGTTATGCCGTGCCAAATGAACTTCCTCTTCAGTAGCTGTATAGTAAATCGGTGCGATGGATGTGAAAGGCCATGATGTGGCGGGATGTTGCAAGAACAAGCCCCACACCCTGAATCACACCTACTGACAATGGTCCCACAACACAAACTTTCACCTTACTTTATCAACTGGACTCTTGGACAGAAGGAAAATTTAAACAAAACATATCCTTAAAACTATATTTCTTAAACTAAAATAAATCAAACTATAAGCAATCAAAATAAACACTTAAAACTAATCAAAACTTAACACTATATATACTATAAATACCATTCAAATAAACGCAAAAAATCCTAACAAACTTAACTTATACCACACACCAACACCAAAAATAAATATATATATGAATTTCTTGTATAAATATTATGGTACACCAACACGGTCACCACACACAAGCCGGACTGTCTTTACGGCACACAACTCTGTGTTTAACAGTTCATTGGGTGGCAATTCGCCACAACTACTTCCCTGATTGGGGTCGTGGTTATTATTAGCACCACCATCATCATCATCATCATCAATCGGAAGTAAACGGGCCGGTCATCAACAATCGTCAATCCAAAGAGCAGTCTTAATACCAAAATCAATCACAGGCCAGGTCATCAACTATATCTCAGTATTCGAAAAATTTAAGTCTCTCCAAAGGAGTTAGCCTCACCAAAGGAGGAATCACGGCTCAGAAAATCAAAAATCACTTCCTCGCTGGTAAAGAAAAATAATAATTCCAGCGTTCACACAACTGACTCAGGACGCAGTCAATCAAAAAAAGCATTCGCTCCGAAACATTCACCACTGTCGTAACCTAACTAAAAAATGTAAACAAACAATCTCATTTAAACCAACAGTCTTTCTCACCACAAACGATCGTTAACCTAACTACTTTCGCTCGCTAACACAATATCTCTCTCTCTCTCTCTCTCTCTCTCTCTCTCTCTCTCTCTCTCTCTCTCTCTCTCTCTCACAGGATTTGGCAAAAACAAAAAAATAAAAATAAAGCAAAAATAAATCCTCCACAATGAATGAAATCAAATACCTGTTGTCGCATGGGGCCATGGTTTTGGTCTATCAGTACTGACGTCACAGAGAAGGGTGGTGTTGGAGTCGTCAAGGGCAACATCTTCCCAACTAATGGATGTGCAGGATGTTCTACATGTTTGGTAGTCTGGAGCTCTCGCTTTGGCTTCTGCCAAGGCATTTTAATCCAATCACAGGTGAAAGGCAGCCAATGTGTTTCTTCACAGCCCATTGGATACGTGATTAGTTTTTCCAGGGGTGTGTTGAAGGGTCAAGTTATATTCAGCCACGGCAAAGAGATGTCAGCGTTGACAGGAGGACCAGGCATTGGACTTTTTGAGCGAAGGCATGTGTTCCATGCGGATGACGAAAGGAGTCCCTTCTAAGAATTAGCAAAAGTAACGGATAGCCAAATGCACCACCAGTAATTCACAGTCGAAGTTAGGGTAGCTGCATTCTGCCCTTGACAGTTTTCTAGTGAAGTAGGCCAATCGGTGTGGTGAGCCATTGAACATCTGCTTGAGCACTGCATCAATAGTGACGTCGCTGTCGATGGTAGAGAAAAGGAAAGGTGCATGTGGCACAAGAAAATTTAGAGCAGCAGCAGTTGATAAGGCATTCTTTGTGTTGCAGAATACTTCTTCCTTAAGAGGACAACACTTCAGGTTTTTTGGCTTGCCCTTGAGAGATAGGTATAGGGCGGCAAGAGTGGCAGCGATGGCTGACAGGAGATGGTGATAATAGTTTATCATGTCCTAGGATTCTTGCAGTGCTTTAATGGGAAAGTTTTGAGTAGTCGATAACTTCTCAGGTAGGGGATGACGCCTTCAGGAGTGATGCGGGTCCCTAAGAACAATATTTCGTTGAAGCCAAAGGTATACTTGTCGTGCCAGACTACAAGGCCATTCTGTTGTAGGCAGTTGAGAATGATGAGAAGGTGATGGAGGTTTATGTACCAAAGGGGGTGGTGATGGTGGTATTGGGTATGTCTTCTGGGTTCAGTGGCACCTGATAATACCCCTTCAAGAGGTTGAGAGTGTAGAACACCCTTTCATTGTGTAAATAGGAGATAACATCAGTGATGTTAGGGAGTGGGTAGGGAATCCGTTCTGACGGCATGTTCAGATACCTGTGATCCCCATAAGGTTGCAGAGAGCCATCCTTCTTCAGGACAATAAATAGGAGCGATGATCCTTAGGCCTTTAGACAAAGGGCTATTCTTCCATCTCGGTGAACGTTTGTTTAACGGCTGCCAAACGATCCGGGGCCAGATGCCTGAATCTGGCAATTAACTCTGGGCGTTTGGCAAAGTTCTGGACAGAAGACTTCTGGGTACGACATGAGGAGGCAGGAGTAGTCCTTCATAGGTGCACTGATGTGAAGTCCAAGGTCATTGTGGGCCGGTTGAAGAGGTGTCAATGAGTATGAGTGTACGTTGACTAATTGTTGATTTGCCACATGAACCAGGGTGTGTAAATTTCCGAGGAATTCTGCACAGAGTATTGGCAATTTTACAATGGCAACTAGGAATGTCCAATAGTATTTAGCACTCTCAAATGATAGTGTGAGTGCCTCGCACCCATAGGTTGGGATTGGCAGATCCTTTAGTGGCTACCAGGTGGACGTCAACAACCTTAGAATGACTATGTCGTGTCCTGGAGAGTTACAGCGGGAGTCACTGCTACAAATGATGACCTACATACAAGTTTCTGGCCACTGATAACCATCCACACATTTCTTCGCAGCTGTCCTGAATATGGAGTGGTAGTAGCAATACGGCAGCTGATGGGTGTCATTAAGTAGGGAGGGAGGTTATTGATTTGGGCGTGAACAAGGGGCATCATAGGTAGGGGGTCGGCAGCTTTGTCGCCGCTGTGGCATGTCACAGCGCAGGTATCTGTGTCCTACCACATTCACATCAGTTTCAGTCGCTGTTGAATAGTTGACTTCTTCGTCAGGAGGGAGTTGTTGATGGAGGTCTTGAAAGTGGTTAAGTAGCTGTCCATAGGGGCGTCGACTATGGTCATCGGGTCCTTTTTGGGCAATGTATTGACATCAGGAATCGCGACACATACAGGTTTGGGTAGGCATTGTACCCAAAGAGTATGAAGTAGATTCACTTCCCAAGAAGCGCGGTCTCTGGCAGGTTGCTAGCGACTGATATTCGCCATTTCTGTGAGGGCTAGAGAAGCCCTTCAGTCCTATAACTATTGTTGACAGAGCTGAAAAACTTTGACCATACAGACGGTTGGCGGTGGTGAGCACTGCTCATGGAGGTATCTTATTGAGGCCGTCGAATGCCATTGGGGTGTCCCTTTGGTCGCAAAGCTTTGGTGCTTGAGTGACTCACTCCCTTGATGCGGAACTGAACTTCAGGGCACTGGAACCAGGCAAATGCTTCTCTACTGGCAAAGAGTAGCAGTTTCAATGATGCAGCGTGAGTCGAAGAGTCAGGGTGGGTGGCTGGCATTGTAATAAGGGTAGGGCGCAGTGGTTGGCGATAAAAAGGCGTGAAGAATCTGTCACTCCAGGTGTCACCAATTGTGTGAAGTGGTTGCTTAGTATTAACAGAGAGGGTAGGTGATGAATGAAACAATATGAAACATGCTAACAGATAACGATACATCGGAACATTGTTTTTGTTTTTCACTTTTTTATAAAAAAAATTTTGAGTACACTTCAAACAGCCCAATACTCTCAGATGAGTACCTACTTGTTCGTATGATCACTTGAGAGGTACTGCTTACCCTCTAGCAAGTAAATGCAATGTTGCTCTGTCAATATGCTGAATAGTTAGATTTTGTGGAAATCTCCACTGTGATGTAATTATACTGTCACCAATAGGTGTATAACATCACTTTATCAGACTTAAGACACGTGACCTATAACAGAATTCAGAGGTCGCGCACCACAATTTATGAATGTATATAGTAATCTTAAAAAGGTCATTAATCTTACTGCATAAAACACATACTTCTACATATTTTGCATACAATGATTAGGACATTACTCCCCTCCCCCCAAGTTCCTCACTCCAGGAGGAGGTGCGCACTCGCCTTTTCTAGTCTATGATATGTGGAGGACACTTCTACCCAGAATAGGGCATGGCATGTACTAGACAGAAATGCAACATAAGATATATACATAGAAATCACCCCCCCCAAAAAAAAAAAATAACTGACATCCTCCACAAAAAAATTAAAAATTAGATATTCCATGAAAAAATGTACACAATATAAAATAAAATAATTTTACTCATTTCTTCTTATAACCTATGCAACTAAAATACAGAATACCCAATTGCAAATAAAATTATATCAATATCAGTTTAACGCAACATCAATAACCTCCCTATGATTTCGGGCAATACGGGCGTATTGGACGGGATAGGTGTAGGAATAGACATTTCTTCATCCCTCAATTTTACTTTTCTGGGTTTACGACACAATTTCGCAACACAACTCTCCACTACCGCTTTGCCATTTTTAAAATCACTACTACACTTGCACTTGTAACTAGCAATCGGTGGCCACTAGCCATTTTCCCGCGAAAATCATTCAGCTTCCCGCCCTTCTCTTATAACTCTTAAGTATAAGGTAAGCACATCTACACATTCTCTAACACTACCTTTCCTCGAGGCTGAACTTCAATCTCGTGGCCACTTGCCATTCTTGAACCGCCCCGGTCCCAGCAACACGGAATCATATAAATTTATCAATAATACAGAATCCGCCTGACGGCTCACACCTGCCCTTTTTAACCTCTCTTTGTTTGTTTTTAGGTTTACTCTGCAGTATGTCATACTTATTGCTAAACTCAGCAAAATTATCACACTTTACTTCTACTTTAAGCACCAATATAAGAGCACATTGTTATTATCAAGTTTTATCTGGAACATGTTAGAAGAAGAAATAAGGTCTGTTCAAACAATAACAACAGCAAAGAAAAAAAAATTCCTACTCATCAACTTGAGGAATGTAGCTTATGCAGGGGTAAGGAGGTACACTCTGATTGACACTTCCGAAAACTACCTCTTCCAGCACCACATGTATGTGAGCCTGATGATGTTCAGACACTGCCATTAATAATGTTTTGTAACACTACTGTGTTCGATTTAACCATCTTTACCCGGTACGGACCCAAATATGCTGGCTCTAACTTGTGTTTCCTAGGTTATAATCGTTTTAAATACATGCGATCGCCCACAAATACTTTTATCTGAGCGACCATCATACTTTGAGCTGTGTTTTTCATTAAGTCTTTTCAAAAACCTTTCAGTGGTGTTTATTTCTCTCCTTAAGAGATTTAGTAAATAGAGACGGTATTGCTCAGTTGAATAATTTGGCAACTGTTGCGAATTAATCAGGACCATATATGGTAACACAGGATCATGTCCATACACTGAAAAGAAAGGCGTGTCCCTGAGCGAGGCATTAATGCAATGTTCAAAGGTAGCTCAGCTGTAGGAAGCATGGCGTGCCAATGAAGGGAGTCATCAGCCACTAAGTAACGTAAAATTCCCACCACTTCCCTATTATGCGATTCCACAAAGCCATTAGCTGAAGGCCTATATGCGTTCACTGAAAAGTGTTCAATTTTCATTAAGTCTGTGACGAATTTCACCACCTTATTTATAAACTCAAGACCATTATCACTTATCAAAATTCTCGGGCAACCAAACCTAGTAATGAAAGAGCATGGCACCTGGACTAATGAATTTGTTGATTTATCCAACATTGCATAAGTAAGAGTGTAACAAGTAAATGCATCTACAAATACACATATATGCTTATGTTGTGTTATACCAGTAGGAAATGGTCCTACCACATCCACATGCACCCTATAAAATTTAATAAGAACCACAGGCCATTTTTGCTTCCGGTAAAGTGTTTTGACGTTCTTTGGAACAGTTAAGAGCATGACAACATTTTATATAATTTTCTATAGATTTTTTTCATTCCTAACCTAAAGAAGGATTCAAATGCCCTCCTTAATGTTCTATCAGTCCCTTAATGCCCTGCATACAGACTTACATGTTACATGTGGATAGTTTGATTAATTAAAGAGGGAGGAAGAATTACCCGTGCACAAAATTCCCCTCTCCTATTCTCATAATCACAATATAAGATATCATTCTCTATAAAAAAATTCTCACGAGGCACATTTAGAAATAATGGATGACTCTCTGATTCCATTTTAATCACTGCTCGCACTCTATCCATCCATTCCTCTTTTTTTCTGTCCCTTTCGGACTTCATTTATGTACACTCCTCCCAAATCAAATACACCTGTGTCATCAGGGCACTCATTCCAGACACCCTTGGTCATATTCTAGGCCACCTTTACGCATTCATGTTCACTATTTTCCTCTCTCTCTCTCTCTCTCTCGCCAACATCACTAACTCTCTCTATCTCTTGCTCGTGGATGTCAATTTCTGATTGCTCCTCATGTGAATTCACATCCCGTTTTCTATTTTCATGGGGGCCTTCAATATTTTGGTTTCGTTCTTCGTTCCTCTTTTGTGCCCGAGTTGTTACTCCTATTACTGCACCTCTAGAGAAGGTATCAGCTACCATGTTAGCTTTACCTTCTATCTGGCCAAACCCCTTTATGTTAAACTTTAACAATCTTTCAATCCATCTCGCTTGTCTAGATTTCAAGTCTCCTTGGTAAAATAAATCAAGTAAGAGACGATGGTCACTTTGCAGCTCAATCTGGTGACCTAATAAAAGGAACCGATGCCTCTCTAGAACCCATAGAATAGCCAAGTCCTCTTGATCGAATGTACTATAATTCTCTTCTGCCCCTTTTAATGCTCTGGAAGCAAAACAAATGGGTCGCTCTCTACCTTTATCATATCGTTGAAAAATTACGCCACCAATAGCTACGCTACTCGCAATCAAATCTAGGATAGCGAGTAAGTCATTGCTAGTTAAGGCAGCTTTCAAATGGTTAAAGGCCCTCTCTTCACCCACACCCCATTTTATTACTTTTTGTTTCTTTGAAACATCTAAGGGTCTCGCTATCTCTCCAAAACCTCTTATGAATTTACGGTAATACCCAGCGAGCCCAGGGAACCCAGCTACTTCCTTAGGGGTACGGGGCCTGGGAAAATCTCTAATAGCTTCCACTTTACTGGGGCAGGGTTGGATATCTTCTGGGGTTGTTATATGACCTAAAAATTTGACCTGTTTACAGATATATTTGCACTTTGAAAAATTTACTTTCATACCACTATGTTGCAATGCTTCTGAAATTTACGAATATTATCATTAATGTTCTCCGGCCGTTTTCCCTGTAATTATTGTATCGTTTAAGTAAAAAAGAACATTATGGCTAATTAAGGAAGACTAAACTGCCATCATTACTCTAGAGAAATGACTTGGAGCATTTTTAACACTGAAAGGAAGAAAATTAAACTGAAATAGTTGATTGTGGGTTATCAATGCCATTTTACATTTACTGTCTTTCTAAATGGGTATATGGTAGTATCCAGATTTTAAATCGATAGTTGTGAAATATTTACTATCCCGTACTTTCACAAGTAATTTCTCGACCGAGGGCAATGGAAATGCATTATCCTAAGTGACTGCTTTCAACTTCCTATAATCAACACACAATCTTACCGAGCCATCCTTTTTCCTAACAGCTACAATCAGAGAAGCCCAGGGGGATTTGCTCTCCTCGATAATCCCTCGTTCCCATAATTTACTAATTCCCCTTCCTATCTCTCCCTGGACAGGAAGGGGTAGGTTGTAAGGCCATGACCTGATTGGCTCCGCCTGCCCAGTTTCACTTCTAAAGGGAAATCGATTAATCCTCCCAGATGGCTCGTCTCCGATTGCATTTACATTGGAATCATCATTAACAATGTTACTAACTACAGGTTGATATTTTGGTGGACATAGTTTTCGCACTTGCATAACCAAATTCTAAGTGCGTTCGTCTGTGCGGGTTGGAGTTGGGGCTCCCAAGATCCCATTATCAGAATCACTTCCTAACACATGTTATATTATTGTGGAACACTCTCCTTATATACAAAACCTCAAGGCAACAGGACATAACAAGTTCACAAGACAGACAATATTACAGAGGAAAAACCAGACATGAATTTTCATGTTCGTTTTAGTGCGAGGGAAGAGCGAAGATACAAGCATAATATATACAAAAGGAATTATGTACAATTGTGTGAAACACGGTTGGTAAATGGCTCCCCCCCTAAAAATGACATACTGTACATGTTAAATAGGGCGCCCTGATCTAGAGAGGCGAACTGTAGGCGGGTCATCTGGCAGAAGATAAGCAGGTTTTAGACGATCAATGGAGACCCAGTCTTCTTTGCCCCGAATGTTTAGGAGGAATGCTTTCGGACTGCGTCGGATCACAAGGAAAGGGCCCGTGTAAGGGGGCGTTAGTGGTGGCTTGCTGGCGTCGTTGCGCAGGAAGACGTGCGTTGCAGAGTGCAAGTCCGTTGGTATGTGATGCTTCGCTGGGGGCTTGTAAGTCTGGCGGCACGGAGTAAATTTTCCCACGACGTGACGTATGCGCTGGAGATCATCGCAGGAGGTTATAGAAGGAAAAAATTCGGCAGGGACGACCAACGGGTCGCCATACACCATTTCGGCTGCCGAGACGTCGAGGGCGTCTTTAGGAGTGGTCCTTAGTCCAAGGAGGACCCCGGGAAGCTGAGTAAACCAGTTGCAATCCTTGCAGCGGTACATTAAGGCTGCTTTGAGGGTGCAATGAAAACGTTCAACCATTCCATTGGCAGCGGGGTTGTAGGCCGTTGTCTGATGTAGGGTGATGCCCAGGAGATTCGCTAATGACGTCCACAATTGAGAGGTAAAAGTGGTTCCCCTGTCAGAAGTAATATGCTCAGGGATACCGAATCTTCAAAATCCATCCAGAGATTAAGGCAGATGTACATGAGGCGGACGTTGCAGTTTCCATGGGAATGGCTTCAGGCCAACGAGTGGAGCGGTCGATGACGGTAAACAGGTAACGATGTCCTTGTGATGTGGGTAGGGGGCCTACAACGTCGACGTGAATGTGTGCGAAATGACGCTGAGGCTGAGGAAAGGTGCCCACTCCTGAATCCGTGTGTCGATGTACTTTGGAAGTTTGGCAAGAAGTACAGGCACGGACCCAATCCTTAGCATCCTTAGAAATGCCGTGCCAAATGAACTTTGCCTTCAGCAGCTGTGCAGTAGAACGGCACGAGGGATGTGAAAGAACGTGGATGAAATCAAACACCTGTCGGCGCATGGGAGCAGGAATCCAAGGTCGCGGTCTACCAGTACTGACGTCACAGAGTAGGGTGGTGTTGGAGTCCTCGAGGGGAAAATCTTCCCAAAGGAGGGACGTGCAGGATGTCCTACAAGCTTGATACTCTGGATCCTGTCGTTGGGCTTCAGCCAGAGCGTTGTAATCCAATCCCAGTTGAACGGCAGCCAACGTGTTTCTTGACAGGGCATCGGCAACGGGATTCATTTTCCCAGGGACGTATTGGAGGGTGCAATTGTATTCAGCCTCGGCGGAGAGATGTCGGCATTGACGGGCGGACCAGGCATCAGACTGTCGAGTGAAGGCGTGCACCAGAGGCATGTGGTCTGTGCGAATGACGAAGGGCGTACCTTCTAAGAAATGGCGAAAGTGACGGACAGCCAAGTGCACCGCCAGCAATTCTCGATCTAAGGTAGAATAACCCGATCCTGCCTTGGACAGTTTTCTGCTGAAGAAGGCCAATGGGCGGGGCGAGCCTTTGACCACCTGCTCGAGTACTGCACCAATAGCGACGTCGCTGGCATCGGTAGAGAGAAGGAGAGGGGCATGTGGGATAGGAAAAGTGAGAGCCGCAGCAGTTGATAGGGCCTTCTTTGCATTGCAGAAGGCTGCTTCTTGAAGGGGACCCCACTTCAGGTTCTTTGGCTTGCCCTTGAGGGAGGCGTAGAGGGGAGCAAGAGTGGCGGCAATGGCTGGCAGAAAACGGTGATAATAGTTGATCATGCCCAAGAATTCCTGCAGAGCTTTAACGGTCGAGGGCGCGGGGAAATTCTGAACGGCTGCTACCTTCTCAGGGAGGGGATGGACTCCTACAGGAGTGATACGGTGCCCTAAGAACGACACTTCGTTTGCGCCAAAGGTACACTTGTCGTACCGGACTACAAGGCCGTTTTGTTGCAGGCGGTCGAGCACGATGCGCAGGTGACGGAGGTGTTCCTCTTTTGAGGAGGAGAACACAAGTATGTCGTCCACATAACATACACAGAAAGGGAGGTCCCCTAAGATGCCATCCATGAGACGTTGAAACGTTGCCCCAGCATTACGAAGGCCAAAACAGGAGTAATTGAAGGTGTATGTGCCAAACGGAGTGGTGATGGCGGTCTTGGGGATGTCTTCTGGGTTCATAGGCACCTGATAATACCCCTTCAGGAGGTTGAGCGTAGAGAAAACCTTCGCTTTGTGCAGGTAGGAGGTTACATCGGCAATGTTTGGGAGGGGGTAGTGATCCGGTTCTGTTTGCATGTTCAGGCGCCTGTAATCCACGCACGGACGGAGGGAGCTGTCTTTCTTCAGAACGATGTGTAAGGGTGACGACCATGGGCTGGAGGCCTTTTGGCAAAGGCCCATTTTCTCCATTTCGGCGAACGTCTGTTTGGCGGCTGCCAATCGTTCCGGTGCCAGACGTCTGAATTTTGCGAAGACTGGGGGTCCCGTTGTCTTGATATGGTGATAAATACCGTGCTTGGCAGGAACCGTGGGTGTTTGGCGAAGTTCTGCACGGAAAACTTCCAGGTACGACGTGAGGAGGTGGGCGTAGGCAATCCGTGGGTGCGCTGATGTGGAGAGCGAGGTTAGAGGGGGCGGGTTGAAGAGGTGTCGACAAGTACGAGTCTGCGTTGACTAATCGTCGGTGGGCGACATCGACCAGAAGGTTGAAATGAGAGAGGAAATCCGCACCGAGGATTAGCATTGTGACGTCAGCAACGAGAAACTTCTAATTGAATTAACCGTTTATGAACGATAATGTGAGGTTCTCGTAACTGTAGGTGGGTATCGCAGATCCGTTGGCAGCTACCAAGCGGACGTCGGCAGATGTAGACAGACTACGTTGTGCCTTGAAGAGTTTCCTTGGCAAAAGAGAACGACAAGCACCCGTGTCTACCAAAAATCGCAAACCTGCTCCTGCATCCTGTAAAAAGAAAAGATTATATACATGGGAGGCCACCGCCACAAGCGATGGCCTACTTACACGTTCTTTGGCCACTGACAAACTTTGGCACATTTCTTCGCGGTTGCCCCAAATCTGAAGTGGTAGTAGCAAAACTGCGGCGGATGGGAGGTAGTAAGTGGCTGTAGAAGTCGTTCGTTGGGGCGCGAGCGATCGGTGGGTGGTGGGCGGCTTTGTCGCCGCTTCGGCACGTCACGGGGTAGGCGAGTATGTCCTACGGCATTCATGTCAGCTTCGGTTGACGTTGAATAGGCATCCTCGTCGTCAGGGGTGGAGGCGTTGATGGAGGTCTTGAAGTGGCTGTCCATAATGGCGTCGGCTTTGGTCATCAAGTCCTTTATGGGTAAACTATCGACATCGGGTATGGCAGCGCGTACAGGTTCGGGTAAATGGCATATCCAAAGGGCACGGTGTAGGTTCACCTCACGAGGAGAGCCGTCTGCGGCAGGTTGAAGGTGAGCGATACTGGTCATTTCCCTGACGGCAAGCGAAGCCCTTTGGTCCCCCAACGGTTGTTGCGAGAGCTGAAAAAGCTTTGCTATACGGGCGGCTGGCGACGGCGAGTACTGCTGCAGAAGGTATGATTTGAGGGCGTCATACGCAATTGGGGTGTCTCCTTGTTCACAAAGCCAGTCGGATATTTCTGGGAAGGTGTCCTCGGGTATCGCCGCGAGAACATATTCCGCTTTGGTGGTTGAGCGAGTCACGCCCCTGATACGAAAGTGGACTTCAGCGCATTGAAACCAAGCAAACACTTCTCCGCTGGCGAACGGTGAAAGTTTCAATAGGGCGGCCGCAGTGCCAACTGCTGTAGTAGAGTCGGCCTCCGTCATAGTACCAACGATGGAGGGGCAAGGGAGGTGGGGGTGGAAGGCAGTGGGAGCGAGTCGACTTCCGGGGTCACCAATGTGACGGCGCCGAGTAAGGGTGTGAACTCAAAGGCAGATTGGAAACGACTAAGTTATATTATTGTGGAACACTCTCCTTATATACAAAACCTCAAGGCAACAGGACATAACAAGTTCACAAGACAGACAATATTACAGAGGAAAAACCAGACATGAATTTTCATGTTCGTTTTAGTGCGAGGGAAGAGCGAAGATACAAGCATAATATATACAAAAGGAATTATGTAAAATTGTGTGAAACACGGTTGGTCACACACAATTCTTTTATTTCTCAAATTAACTATTGTAATGTCCGCTCTGTCCTCTTTTATTTCTAACAAGCCCTCTACAACTACGTGTGCCCATTTTTCATGGGTTTTAACTACGACCTTAGTTCCCTCCGGGAAAGGCAGACTCAAGGTCACTGATATGCTTGTAAGTGTCTGGGGAGGCACTACTTCTCCTCTCTTAGGTACAGCTGTTACCTTACTTAATTGTCTCTCCTTTCCCGCACAAGCACTTATTCTCTCATGACTTTCTATTGGCAAAACGCACCCTCCTGCTTTTACTGTTATTCTATCTTTTTCCCCGCAAATGTATATTTGATTACTCATTATAAAATCCAAACTAAATATAGCTTCGATTCCTGGAATTCACAAGGTGGGCAAGGCAAATATTCTTGTGTAAACTTCACAGATCCCACCTTAAAGTTGATGATCATTGTATGTCTTGCTTGTAATTTATTTCCTCCTTGTGTGTCAAGGACGATGGAAGCCGCTGACTGTGGTGGGCTCGACGTGAATCCTTGTTCAAGAAGCAAAATGCTGGCTTCTGTGTTGATCAGAGCTCAAATGGACTTATCTGGTAGGTCAATCCTGGCTGTTAAAATTCTAAGCCGCCCATTAGGATATGTGGGGCACGCCCTAACGACCTCGTTTGCAATACCACTGCCCCCTGCTCCTGTCCCTAGTGCCGCGGAGTTGAGGTCGTGGGTATCAGGGGAGGTCCTAGTGCCTGGTCCATCGAGTAAATCGTAGTAACTCTCACCGTTGCCTTGGCTGCTGCTTCTGCTGTGATTCGTGGCCATCGATCTCCCTTATCTCCCCCTTCCTCTATTTCCTTTTTTTCAGATGTTGCTTGGGGGGTAGAGTACATGTGCTTGGCAGTTTTTGCTGGTCACTTTCGAAATAGATGGCCGTAGGCCTGACAAGTGTAACAGTGGGGTGTCCTTGGGTGGGGCACCCCACTCATTGGTGCCCCTCTCCCCCACACTGCCAACATCTGAAGACTCTTCTCACCTGCTAACTATGTTCCCCCCTCTCCCCGTTTTGGGGGTGCGTGAGTGCCTCTTATGGCTGCCACCTTCCCGGCATCGGGCCAGTTATTCTCAATAATTTTTTCTTCTGGCAAACTGTCTAGAATGTTTCATATCGCCATCACTACATCTGCTAATGAGCGATTGTCATCGAACAAATAACCACATGAATACAGGTTTACTAATCTGTGAATATGTTTACGAGTAATTGCGTTTTCATCACCTTGTGTGAGATTGGCCCTCTGTGTAGCAAACGAATCACAATCTCCAAAAATACAAGTTGAAAAACTGAGAACTGATCCACCTTTTCGAATTTTGTGTTTGTAATTTTCTTTCATGTCCCCTTTTCTCGCATTGAGGAAATTGTATTCCTCAATTAAACGACACTTTATTTCAGTTTAACCTCCTAAACTGTCTTGTGGACAACACATTACCTCCATTGCCGGAGCATCTTTCAGCAACCTAATTACAGTAATACCTCGACATACGAGTGTCCCAACATACGAGAAATTTGAGACAAAAGAAAAATTTCGAGCAAATTTTAGCCCCGAGATACGAGAAAAATTTGAGATATGAGGATACAACACGGTTCCCTAGGTGGCTGAGTGTGCGAGAGGCTGCTCACGAGGACAGCATTGCTCGCTCTTTCCCGTTGGATCTCTGTCGCCTAAAGTTATTTCCGTCCATCGGCTGTAGTGTTTGCATTTTTTACTTTTTTTATTTTGCGTTAATCAGTATAATATTAAGTGATAATAAATGGGTCCAAAGCAAGGGAGTGCAAACAAGGGTAGGTAAAAGAAAAAGCGTATGATGACAATCGAGATAAAGCAGGAAATAATTGAAAAACATGAGAGTGGTTTACGGACAAGTTGGCTTGTGGTCGTGGGTTAGCCTGTGACGACACTTGTGTACGTCTTTTTAGTAACATTTTGAAGGGGAGACAAAAGCATATATCCCTGGATAGGATCCTTTTAAAAAGGCCGGCAAAAAGAGAAGGTGAAAGCGAGTCAAAAAGCAAGGCAAAAAGAGCCAAGCCAGAAAAAGAAAAGTAAAAGAATTAAAAATGAAAACAAAATTAGAATTAAGTTTAGTGTAACATAAGATTAACATTTATTTTTAAGTGTGTGTACAGTAAGCTAATTTCATTTCAGGTAAATTTGAAGTTTAAGTTATGTTACGTAGTGTTACAAAAGTGTAGCGTACCGAACGTGTTGCTGTAAAGTCTCTCTCCTCCCCTTTCTCTCCCCCTCCTCCTCCGCACACACCGCCGTTAGCCGTTACCGTCTGTCTCGAAGGTAAGAACTCCATAATAATTTCACATTTTATTGCAGATCATAACTAGTACTAGGTATTTGTTATTTTGTGCGCGTAGGTTGTGAATTAAAACAATTAAAAACATGTTTTTCCACTGTAATATACTGTTTTTAGGTGATTTTTGTTTTATTATATGGGAAAATTTTATCCGGGATACGAGTGAATTGACATACGAGCTCGGGTCCCGGTACGCATTAAGCTCGTATATCAAGGTATTACTGTACTTGAATTGCTTTTTCTCTTTTTGATCACTCATATGTAACTACTACAAAGTCTCTCAAAACCACTTCAATCAACTGAATCCCTTCATTAGGCAGTGGATCATCAAAAGGCCTAACACTTCCCTGGAGTTCTGGCAATTTTCGAACAATGACGTTTTGAGTATCGTCACTCATCTGTGTATGTGTGCTTTCATTCATGTTTGTTTGAACTTCGTTTATTTACATCAGATATGCTGTGGTTGCACGCCGCTCCTCTTCTTGTTCAAATAAGTATCTGTTTATTAACTCAGCTAAGTTATCTAACCTATTTTTTAAGTCCTGCGTTCGTTGTTCTTGTCTATATTCTTCGACGACATCACTATAACCACCTGCTCCTTTGTTTTCATCTCCCGCAGCAGTGTCTATGTTAATCCTCATGTATCTAGGCATCTTGAGCATTTATTTTACTGGCTTAAAAAACAACTTCTCTCACAGCATACATACATAAAAAGGTGTATTTTTACACCTGACACCAAATATGTCCCATGTCAATGGATAATGACACATCGGAACATTGTTTTTTTATTTTCACTTTATTATAAAAATGTTTGTGAGTACTCTTTACACAGCCCGGTACTCTCAGACGAGTACCTATTTGTTTTTATGATCACTTGAGAGGTACTGCTTACCCCGTGGCAAGTAAATGCAATGTTGCTCTGCCAATATGCGGAATTGTTAGATTTTGTGGAAATCTTCACTGTGATGGAATTATACTGTCACAAATAGGTGTATAACACATCACTTTATCAGACTTAAGACACGTGACCTATAACAATTTATGAATATCATAGTAATCTTAACAAGGTCATTACTCTCTGTATAAAACACATGCTTCTACATATTTTGCATACAAGGATTAGGACAAGCGTGTTTTACTATTATCAGTGTGGGAGAGAGTGAGCGATAGAAAAACAGGAAAGCATCATAGTGTATGAAACACGTGCAGTATGATATATATGCATACACACATACATGCATTTACATATAAATAAATAAATAATATATATATATATATATATATATATATATATATATATATATATATATATATATATTCTTCGTTTACATCTTAATGGTGGTATAGCAATCTACCGCACCTACACGGAAAGATAATTAATTTTATTAATTTCTTTTAATCTTATTTTGCTCCGAGTTCATATAACTAAGTATAACAAGAAAACATGTGAGCAATATATGGAATATTTTACAGCAGTTGCGACTATTCATGGCATATAATGAAAAACAAATGTGTTCTTACTAGTGTCCCTTTTGTTTCTCTTCCGTTACCGTGATAATTTTATCTTCATTTGATCAAAGAAGGTATCGGGGCAGATGAAAAAATCGACTTCCTCGAAGGTTCCGAGCTTTGATGTGAGAACCAATGGATTGGAAACCTTCCGATACTTTATTATTTACTCAAACAAAACTGCTGTCTATAAATGAACACACCCCTTTCATTCGGTTGCTTTTTGCAGCCGTTCTAATCAACACTAATTTTTATCAGTGCTAATTGAGCTGTTTTTATTTATCAAAGCAAGTTGAGTAATATTTTGAGGAATTGGTTTTAAGGCTGTTCTTGCTATATCAGTCACACACACACATACGAATAAACGCACAATGCGATCATAAAAACTATATATATCCAGTCTTGATTCCTATTGAAGTAAAGGATGAACTACGGGGCTCTATAAAGTTTTGAGGAACGAAATTTCCATTGCCATTCTAATTTCCTTGTTCAAGTCTATGGTCGAAGTAGACCCCACAAGTAGGAAGGGAATGTCATAAAAACCAGGCCTTCGAGCCAGAAACCGAATGAGTAGTTAAACTGACAGACAATCAGTTCCATAATATAGGCTGTAGATCCCTCGCAGAGAGCAGATCCATTTGGAGATATGAAGCTGTTACATAATAGCTATGAAATACGTATAATCTTATTTTTATTTTGAAGCTGTTTGTAACTGTAAAAATGAATCTTCGAAAATTACATTAAAAAGAATAAGGGTAAACTAATATCCATTATCACTTTCTTATACTGAGTATAATTTCAAGGAAAATTCATGAAACATTGAAATGAAAGCTATAAAGATTTTTCTTTTACCAACATTAAACCTTTTTCCATTGAATTTTATCATGACATATATGTGTCGCTTCCATTAAAGGCGAAAAAGTCAGGGTATATATATATATATATATATATATATATATATATATATATATATATATATATATATATATATATATATATATGAATAATTCAATAGAGTTGTATAACGCTAGGAGTAACGTCGATAAAGTATACTGCAGAGGAAATGACCGGAGACCTTAAATCCACATCTCATTGGATAATCATATGACAATTTTACTTTTTGAAAGAATAATCTTCCAGCACTGGATGAAATCATACCTTTTAACTTCATTTTAAAAACATGTTTGTTTTTTTGTTTTTTTTTCTAGTTATAGTTTGTTTTCGTATAGAGTCGCATCGTGAGAATATATTCCATTTGTTACTCTGATTCCTGAGTATTGTCGTTTTAAGTATATAATTAAAACAAATTCCTCTACATAAAGAAAGGTAGATGAGTAAGAACCTACTCTATGTTTATTAGAATATGGAAATGAATTATAATAAAAAGATTTATACCATTTAAAACAATTATGACTATGCAAAACATTAGTAGACCCAAAGATAATTTCATTTGGATCTCTGAGGATTATGTTAGATAATAATTGACCAAAGGATATTTCCATTTTAATTGTTGATAACTATGCAAAATAATAGTCGATCCAAAAATAATTCATTTTTTTTTTTTACCTCTAAAGGCTAAAAGTCACATCTCAGATACTATGATCGTTTTTGCAATTTGATTATGTCCCCCAATCAACTCAACATTGAAAACTGTTGTCTGGTAGCGATGGCTTTAATTGCTCGGCTATTTCCCCTCCTTCCTGTGAAACAAGTTCGCTTAAAAAGGGAAATGAATTGTTGGCAATTACTAATGATTGGGGAAACCCAAAAGTGGTTGATAAAAATCATAAATTGTATCATGAACTGGTCCAGACAATGCATTGCCTAAATGAATTCGCACTAAAGGGATCTCACGCAAACCGGAGTTAAGTCTCCTCTATACAATAAAGAGAAAATGCATATATATATATATATATATATATATATCTTTCCTGTTACGTTAATCGGCAACCACTCGGAAACAACAATGTCCCACAAATTTCTCAAACTGTTGTTCTGTAGTTAGGAAAGGGGACGGAGTGGAAAGAGTTGAATTTGTGTGTGTGTGCATATCTATTTAAACATTTGCCGTAATATTTGACGGAATTCATATGTTACGTCGAATCAACAACATAATAAATCAGTTGCAGTTGCTTTTGAATAAAGCAATATTAAATTTTTACTATTACCTTTCCCCTCATTCTTTGGAATTGTGTAGTAATTATGGAAGTTGTTTGAACATAGAGTGCCGAAATGATAATCAAGCATTTAACAAATTTCAACAGCTTCAGAGATTGGAACCTGGTGAGCCTACGCTATGGACCCCAAAGTTCCAAGACCTAACTCATGTCACTAAACAAGAATAAAAGTAAACTACTACATTCTGACTTTAGATAAAATGCTTCCAAATTTCTATCACAATACCCCATCCAGTTTTGATATACCAGCGTCGAATTTACATTGATTGAAATATCATTATTATTAATATTATTATTATTATTATTATTATTATTATTATTATTATTAATGAAAATAATAATATTATTATTACTATTATTATTATTATTATTATTATTAGTAGTAGTAGTAGTAGTAGTAGTAGTAGTAGTAGTAGTAGTAGTATTGTTATTATTATTATTATTGATAGACAGATAGATATATTTATTCAGCACATTTGTACACGTTACTGTACAGTACATAGTGTGATGGCTGGGTTTGACCACCACTCAAAACACTACACTTATCAAATAGTATTCACCATCATACAGTACTAAGTCCACTAAAGGTGGAATAGTAACCAAACATCAATACGAGTGCAAAGTCAACTCAAGGGGACAAAGAAAATACCACAAAAATTTCCTTAATTTCAATACATAATATCTAGACAGAAATAACACCTGAACAACAATAATACATTAATAAATGATACACACTCAATCTTAACTCCCTGCAAAAGAAAACAATTACAGAATTACAGAAAGGTCATCAACGCATGCATACTAAATGGAGAGAGAGTCCAGAAAGGAGAAGGCCAACGAAAAGTGAGAACATCCTAACAAATACAAACTAAATATCCCTATCAAATTGACGATGGCTGGTTTGATTGAAAGGCTTTCACAAGCTCCACTAATGACGTCAGCTTACTATCACAGGTCGTGATCACGATAATCAAACAGGTATAATTATTATTACCTTAGGACAGAGAGGTCCCCTTGGCTTTTACTGAACCAAGGGCAGTACACAAAATGCAAGACGATATGAGTCCTTGCTGCAGAGAAAGGATATCCAAAAAGCTAAATAGCTTCACAATGTAGCTCTGCAATGGTGAGGAATAAATATAGTTCCCACAACAATTGTCGCGCCCTTCAAAGTTGGAGGCTCAGAAACACACCCAGGAACCATCCTCAAAAAAAAGCCCCTCCAAAACTCCGTTCACGCAGGAGTGCAGCCACGTAACCCACACCACTTGAAAATATAAAACAGCCGTTAGTCCATTATAAACACTAACATAACCACCAGTGAAAAGACAAACTATTAAAGAAGGAAAACAATAAGTCTACAGTATATTTAACCTTATACATCTATAAAAACTTAAATAATTTAGAAATATATAGCAATAATGTTACAATAGTTATATATGTAAAGCAATAAGATCAGAAGACAATCTTTTTATGAATTGTGGTTAAACCAAGCTATACAGAGTATACACCATGATATGCCTAATATGAACATACATAACACAAGGAATAAACCTGTTCCTTGCTTCCATTGTGGTCCTTATTTGAAATATTGGTGGCATGACACAGAAGAGCCCTAATGAAGACATACGCATGTAGATAATAAAAGAATTTGATTTCTAATTGTTGACAACAACATTGGGATGGTTTGGTTGATAATAATATGCGAGAGGTAACGAATGTTATATCCCCCTGGTAGTATAATATGATGCCCCGAAAGTGTGAGACGACTATTTGTCATCACACTCGGTTGACACATAAATATCTGCTTACTGGCCAAGACCAGCCACATTGCGATAACTGTTTGGTACAATTGACAGATCGTCATTTGTTGACCGAATGCCCCACTTATAGTAATGAAAGAAATAGATATCTGTTTGAGGCTCGAGGTAAGGATGGCAGGTTTATCCTTGCCAAGATTCTTGAACATGAAGTGTCCTACCATACTAGTGATATCTTTAGCTTTACTTCAGAAGCAGGTCTTCGGAAAAGTATTTAACTTGAAATATCTATGCATTTATGGTTTTAATTCAATATTCTTTTATTCTTTATTTATAATGAATAATATCGGCGTCTATGACCTTAGATGTCAGGTTGCCAGAAAACTTTTAAATCAATCAATCAATCCATCAAACCCTGATCACACATGTCACCTTAATATCACAGAAATGGTTCTAGGATAACTCATACTCAGACAGCTTTTATCCAGGATAACTGATATTTGCAACAACCCATACTAGATTTAATTTTTGCACCGAAATATGAAATGTAAAATACTCTCTCTATCTACCATGGAACTTCCCCCAATTTTGAGGTCGACGACAAAAAAAAAAAGAAACAAGTTAGTTTTCTTCTCATTGCTCCTCTTAGCCTAACGAGGGACTCTGCTGAGTTTGGTTGGTACTGCTAGTGTGTCACAACCCACCCTCCCCTGTTTTCCTCCACAAATGAAGCTTCATTGACTCCTCTACTGCCCCACCTTCCCCTCACTGCTGTGCCATACTGTTTGAAGATGTCCCCCACCGAAACTGCCTCTTTGACACACGCCACCTCAATAAAATTGCTACCTTTCGCCAGCCGAGAAGCATTCACCTGGTTTCAGCGTGCTGTAGTCCAGTTTCACATCAAGGGCATGACTTAGTCAAGCACCAAAGCACACAATGTTCTCGCAACAATCCCTGAAGACACTTTCCCACAATTCTCGGAATGGCTATGTGGGCAAGGGGATACCCCAATAGTGTACGACACCCTCAAAACATACCTCCTGGAATAGTACTCACCATCGCCAGCCGCCCATATAGCCAAGCTTTTTTTGCTCTCAACAACAGTTGGCGGACTAGAAGGCTTCGCTCGCCCTAAGGGAAATGACCAGTATTGCTCATATGCAACATGCCACAGGCAAACATACTTCATGCCCTTTGGGTACAATGCTTACCTGAACTTGTATGCGCTTCCGTACCCAATGTCGATATTTTGCTCATGAAGGACCTGATGACCAAAGTCGACGCCCTTATGGACAGCCACTTCATCACCTTCCAGACCTCCATCAACGCCCCCACTCCTGACGAAAAAGACAACTATTCAACATTGACTGAAGCTAACGTGTATGCAGTAGGACACAGACGGCCACCCCGTGACGTACCGAAGTAGGCACAAAGCCACCCACCACCCACCACTTGTTCACACCTCAACCAATGACCTCGACAGCCACTTACTAACGGCCATCGACCACAGTTATGCTACTACCACTCCAGATTCAAAGCTCCAGCAAAGAAATGTGCAAACGGTTGTCAGTGGCCAAAAAACAAATAAGTAGGCCATTGCTTGTTGCGGTGGCCTCCTCTGTCACTAATATTTTCTTTTTACATGATGCAAGTACGGTTTTTGGTAGACACGAATGCTAACCATTCTCTTCTGCCATGGTCATTAACAAGAACACAGCGTAGTCTGTCTAAATCTGCCGACATCCGCCAGGTTGCTGCCAAAGGTTCTGTGATACCCACCTATGGTTACGAGAACGTCACATTGTCGTATGGAAGCACCAAATATCACAGAAAGTTTCTCATTGCTGATGTTACATTGCCAATCCTCAGCACAGATTTCCTTTCGCATTACCTCCTTCTGGTTGATGTCGCTTGCCGAAGGCTAGGCAATGCATACTCATACTCGACGATACTTCTCCAACAGCCCCTTCTGACCTCGCTCTCCACATCACCATACCCACGGATGCCTACGCCCACCTCCTCATGTCATACCCGGAGGCCTTCTGTCCAGAACGTAGCCTAATGCCTACGGTTCCCGCCAAACATGCTATTTATCACCATATCAAGATGACTAGGGCCCTATTGTTGGCCAGATTCAGACGTCCGTCACCTGATCGTTTGGCAGCTGCTAAACAAACTTTTGCCAATATGGAAGAAGTGGACCTTTACCAAAAGGCCTCAAGCTCATGGCCGTCGCCCTTGCACATCGTTCTAAAGAAGGATGACTCCCTAGTGGGGTTTACAGGATCAATAAGGATGACTCCCTTGTGGGGTTTACAGGATCAATACCCCCGTCCCAAACATCACCATCATGACCTCCTACTTTCACAAAGCAAAGGTTTTCTCCACGCTCTACATCCCCAAAAGGATATTATTATGTGCCCATAAACCCAGAAGACATCGCCAAGCCCCAAGACCCCCATCACCACCCGCTTTGGTACATACCCCTACAATTACTGCTATTTTCGCCTTTGTAATTCTGGGGCCACTTTTCAACACCTCATGGATGGCATCTTAGAGGACCTCCCCTTCTGTGTATGTTATGCGGATGACATACTTGTGTTCACATCCTCCAAAGAGGAACACCTCGGTCAACTACGCATCATGCTCGATTGCCTAAAACAGAACCGCCTTGTAGTCTGGTATGACAAGTGTACCTTTGGCGCCAACAAAGAATCAATTTTATGGCACCACATAACTCCTGAAGTCCACCCCCTACGTAAGAAGGTATCAGCCGTTCAGAACTTCCCCATGGCCTCGATTGTCAAAGCACTGCAAGAATTATTGGGCATGATCAACTATTATCACTATTTCTTGCCAATCATCACTGCCACTCTTGCCCACCTCTATGCCGTCTTCAAGGGCAATCCAATAGACCCGAAGTGGGGTCCCCTTCAAGAAGCGGCCTTCTGCAATGCAAAGAATATCCTATCAACCGTTGCTGCTCTCACTTTTCCTATGCTACATGCCTCTCTCCTTTTCTTCACCAATGCCAGCGACGGGGCTATTGGTGACATACTCGAGCAGGTAGTCAACAGCTCGTCCCGCCCATTGGTCTTCCTCAGTAGAAAACTGTCCAAAGCTGAATCTGGCTACTCTACCTTTGAAAACAAATTACTGACGGTGCATTTGGATGTCCATCACTTTCGCCACATCTTAGAAGGTACGCCCTTTGCCATTCGTATGGACCATATTTCTCTCATGCACACCTTCACTGTACAGTCCGATGCCTGGTCCATCTATCTATGCCGACATCTCTCCGCCATACCCAAATACAATTTTCCCTTTTAAAATGAATTCTGTTGCTGATGCCCTGTCAAAAAATATATCAGCTGCCATCCACCTGGAATTGGATTACAACACCTTGGCAGAAGCCAAGTGAAAACATCGAGAGTACTAAGAATGTAGGACAATATTGGTAGACCTCGACCATTTGCAGACGGGTGTTTGATTTCATTCATGGCCTTTAACATCCCTAGCACCTATCTATTGCAGAGCTACTGAAGATGAAGTTCATTTGGCTTGGCATTACCAAGGATGCTAAGGATTGGGTCCTCGACTTTACTTCATGCCAAACTTCAAAAATACATCGACATATGGATTCAGGAGTGGGCATCTTTCCTCGACTTCAGCCTCGTTTTGCCCACATTCATGTCAACGTATTAGGTCTCCTACCCACATCACAAGGACATCATTACCTGTTTACCATCATTGACCATTCTACTCATTGGCCTGAAGCCCTCCCCATGCAAACTGCAACGTCCGCCTCATGTACATCCGGCTTACTCTCGGGGTGGATAGCGAGATTTGGTACCCCAGAGCCTATAAATTCTGACAGAGGTATTACTTTCACCTCTCAATTTTGGACATCATTACTGAATCTACTGAGCACCACCCTACATCTGACAACTGCCTACTACCCTGCAGCCAATGGAATGGTTAAATGTTTTCATGGCACCTTCAAAGAAGTTTTGAAGTCCTGATGCAATGCTTCCAACAGATTTACTCAGCTTCCATGGTTTCCACTGGGACTAAAGACCGTTCCTAAGGACACCCTAGATGTCTCAGCAGCTGAAATGGTGTATGGCGACCTGGTAGTCGTGCTTGCTAAATTTTCTCCATAAACAACTTCCTCCAACAATCAGAAGAGCCTACATCATGTTGTGGGAAAATTTATTCTTTGTCGCCAAACTTACAAGTCCCCAGTGAAACAACATATACCGATAGATTTGTATAAGGCATCACGTGTTTTCTCGAGCAACTACACCAGCAGACCACCGCTAACACCCCCTTATAAGGGCATTTTTCTCGTGATCCATCGAATAACAAAGGTGTTCTATTTAACATTCCTGGCAAAGAAGACTGGGTCACCATTGATCACCTTAAAC
>NC_090727.1:181442526-181465026 GCF_036898095.1 Palaemon carinicauda | reverse complement strand
GTCTCCTTGTTCACAAAGCCAGTCGAATATTTCTGGAAAGGTGTCCTCGGGTATCGCCGCGAGAACATAATCTGCTTTGGTGGCTGAGCGAGTCACGCCCCTGATGAGAAACTGGACTTCTGCACGCTGAAACCAAGCAAACGCTTCTCCGCTGACAAACGATGAAATTTTGATTGAGGCGGCCGCAGCACCAACTCCCGTAGAGTCCGCCATAGTACCAACAATGGAGGGGCGAGGGGGTGGGGGTGGAAGGCGGTGGGAGCGAGTCGACTTCCGGGGTCACAAATGTGACGGGCCGAGAGAAGGGTTGCGACTCAAAGGCAGGAAGCAATCAACTGAGTAACTTTATTATAGAACACTCTCCTTTATATACAAAACCTCAAGGCAACAGGCATTTTCATGTTCACAAGACAGACAATGTTACAAAGGAAAACCGGAGACATGATTATTCAGGTTCTTTTTAGTGCGAGGGATATATATATATATATATATATATATATATATATATATGTGTGTGTGTGTGTGTGTCTGTGTGCATGTGTGAGTAAGTGTTTATTGCAATAGTTTTGTCATTAATATACATGACTTAATATCGGATTCTATAATTTCTGAATAATTCTTCTTTTGGGTATTATATCAGAAAGGTAGAGCGAATTCAAAGTCAGTAAGAACGAATTTTGCTATATATATATATATATATATATATATATATATATATATATATATATATATATATATATATATATATATACACAGTATATATATATGCGTGTGTGTGCGCGCGCGTGCATATGTATGTCATCATCATCAGCCGTAACTAGTCCATTGCAGGGCAAAGGCTTCAGGCATGTCCTTCAACTCCCGTCTGTTTATGGTCCTATGCCAATCTATAATGCAAATTTTCTTAGCTCGTCAATCCATCGTCTTCTCTTCCTTCTGCTTGGTTTGCAATTTCTAGGGACCCATTTTGTTATTTTCAATGCCCATCTATTATCTGTCATTCTCATTATATGTAATGGCCATGTCCATTTCTTTTTCTTACATATTGTTAGAATATCCTCTACATTAGTTTGATCTCGTAACCACGTCGCTCCTTTTCTGTTTGTTAGCCTACTTTTGCACTCTGCCTTTTGCACACTGATGTATGCTTTCACGGAGCAGCACAAATTGTGGTGGTTTTCTAAATGTTTCCGCATAATGCTGTTATGGCAGAAGATTTGTATGTTCTTAGTCTATGATGAGCTGAATCAACTGCAATGAATATAAAAAAGAGTGAATTGTGCCTTTATTTAGCGTTTTTAGGAAGGAGAGAGAGGAGACACATGGTGGGTCCATCAGATGTACTTATTTGAATGACCAGCGTATAAGGTATTAGGTGCATTTCGTGGCCCAAATGTTTTCTTCTCGAATGCGGTCGAAAATTTTAAAAGAATGAAATAGATGTTGGCATTGCCTGTGGGAAGATATAATAAACGAAATAGAAAAGAAAAGGGTCTCTCTCTCTCTCTCTCTCTCTAATGAGTACCATATTTAGCTTTTTTTTGCGATAAATTTTCTTTTCAAGCCCTTTCCGTACTGATGTTAGCCCATTTCTCGCTTACTTCTCCGAGACAGATAGAACTATGAGACGTTTTCTCAGCATCTTTAATGAAATTGAGTTGTCGACAAAAAGACCCTTTTAGTCTTGTAGAAAAATTAGCTTTTTTATATAATCATATAAGTGATATTTCAGATACCAAACAAACACAAAAAGTTAACACAATATCTAATAACACAAACATAAAATCCATTGATTTAGATCATTTATATACATGATATGATGAAGATTAGATATGCTGTGTTCAAATTCTGACTATGTTAATCTTCGGGACGTATCTCATGACAGCGGTTTTGACTCCACTTAAGGTATAAGGAGATCTATGCTGATTTCACATTCCATCATAAACATGTTAAGATGTTCAAACGGGGACCTATACTAACTGTATTAGTTCAGCACGCCGCGAAGTGCGTGTGATACACGCATGATGTGAATGCGTGTATTGAACGCAATGTTCTACTAGACATGGCATTCATACTAGACGACCCATAAGCCAGGCAACGCAGCGGTGAAATCACGCACACGTGAATGACTTTATAAGATGTACAAGTTGATCGCTGTCTGCGTCACCAGAACACACTAACTGTCTTGGCAAAACGCATAGTGTGGAAGTAGCCTTAGTGTTATTACCATCATTATTCTTTCCATAGCTCTTTTAATTGTAGCTAACATATGTTTTAAGGCTTTAGTAAGTTAATACTGGTAGAACCGTCTGATCAATTCCTTTTCTTTTTAGAGAAAGTGACATTTTAATTTACGTGATCTCATATATGTTTGTGTGTATTATTATTATTATTATTATTATTATTATTATTATTATTATTACTTGCTAAGCTACAACCCTAGTTGGAAAAGCAGGATGCTATAAGAACAGGGGCCCCAACAGGGAAAATAGCCCAGTGAAGAAAAGAAAACAAGGAAAAAAATATTTTAAGAACAGTGACAACATCAAAGTATACATTTCCTATATAAACTAAAAAAACTCAACAATAAAAGAGGAAGAGAAGCAAGATAGAATATTGTGCCCGAGTGTACCCTCAAGCAAGAAAACTTTACCCCTAGCCAGTGGAAGACCATGGTACAAAGGATATGGTGCTACCCAAGACTAGACAACAATGGTTTGATTTTGGAGTGTTCTCTTAGAAGAGCTGCTTACCATAACTAAAGAGTTTCTTCTACCCTTACTAAGAGGAAAGTAGCCACTGAACAGAACAATTAAATTGCAGTAGTTACCCCCTTAGGTGAAGAAGAATTGTTTATATATAGAAGTGTTTATGTATGTATGATCATTCGTATGTATACATACATACATACATATACCAAAGGCACTTCCCCCAATTTTGGGGGGTAGCCGACATCAACAAATGAAACAAAACAAAAAAGGGGACCTCTACTCTCTACGTTCCTCCAGCCTAACCAGGACCTCAACCGAGTTAAGCTGGTACTGCTAGGGTGCCACAGCCAAACTTCCCACATTATTCACCACAGATGAAGCTTCATAATGCTGAATCCCCTACTGCTGCTACCTCCGCGGTCATCTAAGGCACGGGAGGAAGCAGCAGGGCCTACCGGAACTGCGTCACAATCGCTTGCCATTCATTCCTATTTCTAGCACGCTCTCTTGCCTCTCTCACATCTATCCTCCTATCACCCAGAGCTTTCTTCACACCATCCATCCACCCAAACCTTGGCCTTCCTCTTGTACTTCTCCCATCAACTCTTGCATTCATCACCTTCTTTAACAAACAGCCATTTTCCATTCTCTCAACATGGCCGAACCACCTCAACACATTCATATCCACTCTAGCCGCTAACTCATTTCTTACACCCGTTCTCACCCTCACCACTTCGTTCCTAACCCTATCTACTCAAGATACACCAGCCATACTCCTTAGACACTTCATCTCAAACACATTCAATTTCTGTCTCTCCATCACTTTCATTCCCCACAACTCCGATCCATACATCACAGTTGGTACAATCACTTTCTCATATAGAACTCTCTTTACATTCATGCCCAACCCTCTATTTTTTACTACTCCCTTAACTGCCCCAGCACTTTGCAACCTTCATTCACTCTCTGACGTACATCTGCTTCCACTCCACCATTTGCTGCAACAACAGACCCCAAGTACTTAAACTGATCCACCTCCTCAAGAAACTCTCCATTCAACATGACATTCAACCTAGCACCACCTTCCCTTCTCGTACATCTCATAACCTTACTCTTACCCACATTAACTCTCAACTTCCTTTTCTCACACACCCTTCCAAATTCTGTCACTAGTCGGTCAAGCTTCTCTTCTGTGTCTGCTACCAGTACAGTATCATCCGCAAACAACAACTGATTTACCTCCCATTCATGGTCATTCTCGCCTACCAGTTTTATTACTCGTCCAAGCACTCGAGCATTCACCTCTCTCACCACTCCATCAACATACAAGTTAAACAACCACGGCCACATCACACATCCCTGTCTCAGCCCCACTCTCACCGGAAACCAATCACTCTCTTCATTTCCTATTCTAACACATGCTTTACTACCTTTGTAGAAACTTTTCACTACTTGCAACAACCTTCCATCAACTCCATATAACCTCCTCACATTCCACATTGCTTCTCTATCAACTCTATCATATGCTTTCTCCAGATTCATAAACGCAACATACACCTCCTTACGTTTTGCTAAATATTTCTCGCATATCTGCCTAACTGTAAAAATCTGATTCATACAATCCCTACCTCTTCTAAAACCACCCTGTACTTCCAAGATTGCATTCCCTGTTTTATCCTTAATCCTATTAATCCTATAACGGCATTAATAATAGTGAAGATTGGAATATTGAAAATATATCTTGAAACTAACAATAAATGTGTTTTTAAATGAGAAATGATGACATTAGCTGAATTCATCTCTATTCATAAATAAAAACAAAAACTAATAGAAAAATTATCGTACCATGGAAATGACATTCAATCATTGCTAATCCTTTTAAAATCCTTCTCATTATTATGGCCTTTCATAACATAATTGATAAAGTGCGTCACCGATAATCTATCCTAAGGGCGGGACTTTATGGCAACAAAGTGAACAGCTCTCTCTCTCTCTCTCTCTCTCTCTCTCTCTCTCTCTCTCTCTCTCTCTCTCTCTCACGTGGTTGTAAAACCAGTGCCTAGTATTTTACGTTTTTTTAATGGTGGAATTAATTTCACGACTGCCACTTTATATACAGTAGATACATTGCGGGGACCTACTTAACAGGACAATGACAATCATGACTTACAGAAATGTGTACGCGTTATGATTAATAATAAAAATAATAATAACAATAATAATAATAATAATAATAATAATAATAATAATAAAGAGGCGTCGAGCTAACAACCTCACCCTAAAGCCATACTAGACATCTGAAGTCTTCTGGAGCCCCCAACCACCCCCCCCCCCCCCACCCCCGCCACACCCCCCTTAAAGGGAAAAAATTCGTGTGGCGAGGTAAAATGTATGTAAGTATATATCATTCCTCATGCATACACTTAACTAAACTATTAAGAGAATTGGTTTTGAGTAATAAATGCAATCTGGTCCACCTTGAAAGTAAAGCTACTTTGATTCTACCAGTGACACCTTCCACACTATAGTCAATTGAATTCCAATAATGAATTTTTGAGAGAGGATGTGAATAGACAGGATTTGGCAAATGACCCAAATGAAACAGAGCACCAAAATGAATGTTTTCATTACTGCTCCATTTCATATCTCATACAAACCTTTAATTTCAAAATTATACGAGGAATTTTCCTGACGTTTTTCCGGTTCAGTGCGATATCGGAAATCGAACATTTGATTGACTGTGATTGCGAAATACCTTCACAGGGACGGTGAATGTCGTTAACCTAATGTCGCCGTAAGTTTCCAAGGTTATTGCTTACATAATTTTAAAGATTTATTTGCTTTATTTATCTAAGAAATGGGATTAGAGCAAGTTTTCAGAGTTCTCTCTCTCTCTCTCTCTCTCTCTCTCTCTCTCTCTCTCTCTCTCTCTCTCTCTCTCTCTCTCTCTCTCTCTCTCATCATATATATATATATATATATATATGTGTGTGTGTGTGTGTGTGTATGTGTGTGTGTGTATGTGTGTGTGTGTGTGTATAAGGAATCATATCTTATTCAAATCTATTTCTATCAGTTTTTGTAATCTACTTTTACTTTGCCAACCATATATTGCAAAGACTCGCTAGAAAAGTCCAACAAATCATTGTGACTAAGGAATACACACCTAAATAAAAAAATAAAATAAAATTACCCACGTTTAAGAGCTTACGTAACTTTTCAGTACGACTGTCGTCTTCGCTAAGTCATTAGTACTTCGTCAATGGCCAACTGTGTAAACGACCTTACAATTGTCTCCTTCGGCCCTAGCTACCCTTTTTCAGGCAGCACCCTTGAAGAATAAAACTGCTGAATGACGCGTAATTCCATTTTTATTGTTATTAGAGTTACATACATGCCGTCTTATTTGAGGATTTTTGAGAAAGGGAGAGAGACAGAGCTTATGATTTGATGGGATATAGGCAGGGTTTAAACTTGAGCATGTAGCCATTACCTTAGATGTTGTGGTCTTTACCCTAGATTACCTTAAAACTTTTCCAACTTACTTAAATTTGAAGCTAGTAAGCCCGAAATTACCTTACTAATATTATTACCTTAAAAACTACTTTGAAACCGTGCAAATTATCTTAAAGTAATTATCATAAAATTCAAACCCTAAGTATAGGTCGATTAGCCGCCAACATTTTGCCTCATCCAATTGGCCGACGGTAGCAATTCACCACAGATGACAGTTCGCCACTAAATAATGATTCACAATTAGGAATGAAAAACAAAAGAATCATGAGAAAGGAAAAACTCAATTGGAAGAATCATATATTACATTTGGAAATTATGTGCTATGCCTCGTAAATATTCAATAAAATTTCTCTCGTTATCATATTCATAAACAATTTTCTTAGTTTTGTTCATATCTTGGTACTTGGTTAACTTGGTGGAAGGTTCATGGCCTGCGATTAGGTGCTCCATATACAGATTTCTACCTTTTTGTACTTAGTTTAAGGTTTCCATAAACTTCCATAGCGTTGGATGACGGCTTCCTAGTTCCTAAAAAAGCTTTCTATAACACACTTCTGCATAGTTATTGGTTCGATCTTCGTCATTCAGTGTTGTTTCATAAACATTCCATAAATCGTAAGGGAACGAAGGTTTCTTGTGTTACCTCGTCTGTTATAAACACCAGTGTAACTAAACTCAAACCAAGTTAGTATATAGTATATTTCTAAGGGCAAATAATTTTCTAAAGCCTATCTGACACTTGTGCACATTTTTGCCACGGATTGGCATGCATTGATGCGTGCCAGTGCGTTCACGCACTGGGGTTTTTCCCGCACTGTTCACGACCAGTTCACTCCAGTTCGCGCATCGTTCACGACAAGTTCACGCGACGTTCACGCCATGGCACGAATTGGCACGCCTAGTTCACGAGAAGTTCACGACACGTTCATGCGAGTTCGCGCATCATACCGTATCGTTCACGCATCGTTCACGCCAGTTCACGAATTGGCCACTTCATATAAAAACAGGGCTTCTCCAACCCGAGGACATTCTTGGATTGGCTTCGGAAGAGACAGCAATGCTTTCTGTCAGAGACACCATTGCATTGAGGAGAAGAAACATCTTTTTCGTTTGTATTTTTTGTTGCCCTTTATTTTTGTTTCGATAAGAAAGCATTTGATCTACATATAAATAGCAGACATAAAATATGTACAAGTATTAAGAAAGCATTTTATTTCAACATTAAAAGCAGCAAACATGAAAAGTTTTTAGGCTGTTGATTTTAAGGTAATAGAGAAAAAAGTGTATTGAAATAAGAAATCATTTTATTTTTACATTAAAACAGCAAACAGAAAAAATTTGTTTTGCTCTTCATTTTAAGGTAATAAAGAAGAATAAGTATGTTGATGAAATAAAACATCATTTTATTTTTACATTCAAACAGCAAACTTAAAAATTTCTTGGGTTTATTTTTCAGTTCATTTTTATTTAAAACAAAAGTTTTGGCTCTTGATTGGTAATAGAGAAAAATAAGTGTGTGCATGAAATAAGACATTTTATTTTTACATTCAAACAGCACATATAAACAATTATTAGGTTTATATTTTTCTTTCCTTTTCATTAATTTTTTCGTTTCCTTTTTGTCTCTTCATTATAAAGTTATAGAAATAGTTTGAAATAAGATATCATTTTTTTTTCACATTAAAACAGCAAATATAAAAATTTATTAGGTTTATTTTTCTTTCCTTTTCATTAATTTTTTCGTTTCCTTTTTGTTTCTCTTCATTATAAAGATATAGAAATAGTTTGAAATAAGATATTATTTTTTTTTCACATTAAAACAGCAAATGTAAAAATTTATTAGGTTTATTTTTCTTTCCTTTTCATTACTTTTTTCGTTTCCTTTTTGTTTCTTTTCATTATAAAGTTATAGAAATAGTTTGAAATAAGATATCATTTTTTTTTGCACATTAAAACAGCAAATATAAAAATTTATTAGGTTTATTTTTCTTTCCTTTTCATTAATTTTTTCGTTTCCTTTTTGTTTCTCATCATTATAAAGTTCACACCACTTCCCGCATCGTTCACTCCAGTTCACGCCAGTTCCCGCACTGTTCACTCCAGTTCACTACACTTCGCGCTTCGTTCACGACTATTTCACGACTATTTTGTGCGTGCCAATGGGTGCCACAAACTTTAAACATTTCAAAGTTCTGGGCACGCATGGCATGCACTGGCACGCCAGTTCCAGCACTGTTCACGACATTTTCACGACTGGTTCACGCAAGTTCGCGCATCAATGCGTGCCAGTGCGTGCCACGAATGCGTGCAAGTATCAGGTACCCTTAAGGCGTCAACACGAGAATCAAGTCAGCACGTGGTACAAAGGCCAGAGGAGTTACCATTTTTGTATATGTTGTAAATTCATCATCGGTATTGTATCGTTGTCCAAACCCACTTGATGCTAGTTGTCTTTGCATGCTCTGCACTAGATGAAAGAAGCATCCTTTGGCTGTAGCTTCTGGGAAACATTCTCTGTGTGCATTGAGCACTGCTTGCTCATAATCGCAATGAATACAATGGGGATTTATGCTGGGCACTAAAGACATTTCAAACATTTTACATACGTAGCACGCTCCTTTTTGGCAGAAGTGCATAACAAAGAGGATGTACTCCAACATGCTTTTTAGCTAATATGCAGAATACTTGATGAAACAATTGCGGTGCTATATTAAAAGTGCCATCCATAAACCAACTGAGAGATACAAGATGCTGCAGCAAAACTCTCTGCCAAAGATGAAAATCCTCCCTTGTCCTGGTCCGCTAACAGGAAATTCTCGTCTCTCCCACACATAGGCTCATACACTCTGCATCTATTTGGAATAAACAAATGCTCAAGGTATGTTGGGCAAGGTGGAGCGGCACTGATCTCATTTCTTTCTCGTCATATTGACCTCTTCATGCTACTTGCATGGGTCAAGGAGGCTTGTACTGACTGAGATATAACAGAATTACATTAATTTATCATGACACTTGGTGATTCCATGGAATCTTCCGCTCGGCGTATCAAAGATGTTTTAACTTTAGCTACCTCTACAATCACAGCTTCGGCCTCATGCGATTGAGTATTTACATCTTTCATTACTGTATTACTTTTTGTGTGGATTCTTCCATTACAGCGGCCTCTTTATTCACATCTCCAAAATTTAACTGTTTCGTCGATCTTTGAACAGTGATATATATATATATATATATATATATATGTATATATATGTATATATATATATATATATATATATATACATATATATACTGTATATATATATATATATATATATATACTGTATATATATATATATATATATATATATATAAAGCCATTATATTATATGTGAACTTCTCTCTTCCTTCTTCTATCAATACGAGTGAGTGAACACTGGAAGCCTTTATAAGACATGAATGGGTACAGAAGTTATTTATTCTAAAAACTAAAAAAAAATATAACATAGTTAATACTGGTAATTAGCAATTTTTATTTTTAAAACTAAAATTAGCGATTTTAAAGGAAGGGGCTAATAGTAATAATATCTATTAGTAATAACAGTTCCCCGTCCGTAGCGGAAAATAGTTGGGGGCGAACTGTCTTTGACTGCTAATTGTTTGTGGCGAACTGTGGGCGGCGAATTGTCCGTATCCGGATATGATGCTCTGGATTCACTAAGATTATTGTGCTGCGGAGGAGAATCAGAAGTGAAGCTTTAATAGAGAGAGAGAGAGAGAGAGAGAGAGAGAGAGAGAGAGAGAGAGAGAGAGAGAGAGAGGTGGGGGAAAGGTTTGAGCGTAGGAGCTGTTGTTCAGGATATAATAAGGATAATAAAAATAGAGAGTGAGAGGCGTGGAGCGTTATTGAATAATACATTTATGTATGTTAGAGAGAGCTTTATTCAGATTTGTTTTTAATCCAAGAACAAACTTCACTTCGCAAAGTCTGTTTCTGAGTCTCAGATTCAGATGTTGCCTCGGTTACTCCAGCAGTAATCCTCAACACCTCACTAGAGATCTAACGTTACTCTTCGAACACCGCAGATACGGTTAACCCATTATGAGACTTGTGTCATGTGATGTGTTGCTATCGGATTCAAATGGAATAAATGAACGAATAATAAATTTCGGATATTTGAACTAACGATGAACGACTTTAATCGAAAGTTTATTGGAATGGAATCTCAAAATCAATCCAAATGGATTTTTGTAACTTGTAATTTAGAATTTAGTAGTTAGGTTTTGATGGTACCCTTAAGTCATCCTTTTTAAATTGTTATAATTCGATCTGATATTTATTTTTACTCTAGAGAAAATTTTTCCGATTGATTTTGATTGGAAGTTAGAACCTTGTAAGAGATGCTATTACCGCAATAAAGATAATACTAACTCCAGGTAATTTGGTATGAATGGAAAATACCAGCAGATACGAGGTAGTCTGCCATAAATATGGCTGAAGTTAATGTATGCAATTAACGGTTGGAAATTAAGTTAATAGGTGAGATGGTTTCAACACCTCAGAATGTTATGTATATGGAATAAACCATTAGCAGTATCACCTTATACAGTATAGCCATCCTTGAACTTGCAGAGTATTATCCAATATCTATGAAATTAATCTCCATTTCCTTTATTTTCTAGGTTTTCTTTCAAACGTCAACCGGAAAAAGTTTTTAGAAACGAAAGGAAACTGACAGAGCTATTGTGGTGTTGCATACATTTCATGCAGGGAAAAAACATCTATTTATACACTTTCTTTCTTAATTTATGACATATTTCCCCTTAAAAAACTTTTCATTATCATTTTGTTAGTTTTTTCATTCTTATATGATTTTATCCAAGTTAATGACAAAAATGTTTGATCATTTTGAAATAAATACGTTTACATTTGTAATTCAGTGTTCAAGCTAGAAGTCTCTTGAGTTGCAACTACGATCCGAGACTATCATCTAAGCCTGCCTATGTATAAATATGTAATAGCATCTTTTGCTGAACTCCTCTGGCGGCATCCCATTCAAAGTAAACGCACTTCGTTTGATGAAGAAAAATGTATGTTTTTATGTATCATTTTTTTTCATGCCAAGATACCAAAATCTCGTTGGTATTTTCTAACGCCTCAAATCCATGCTATTAGACTTTCTTTTTTAGACATCAGAATATTATCATAGGCAGTGGAAACACCACATTGATCTTTTAGCAAGTCTAAGACATTTATGATATCCTCGATCACTTTTTGTATATATTGCAATTAGATCTACGACAACTCATCATGTTTTGCTCTTCTTTTTAATGAGACATATAGAAATGGGCAACAAAGAAAGGTAGGAGTGTCATATACTGAAGATATCAAAAGATTAAGTGTAATTAAATAGCCCAGTTGGATAGATTCTATATGGTTACAGTTATTGCCTTTTGTCATCTGCAAATTCTAAGACTCCCAAGCGCATCATCATTTCTTCTTAATTTTAGGGTAAAATCTGTTATAGGTGAAAATATTTCCTAGTAGTTGTCACCGGAGGAAAATAAACTAGTGTTTGTCCATGACCGAAAATAAGTACTAGTCACAGTACACAAAAGTCTTACATTTTAGTTACCAAGGCAACATTATTTTTTTTTTTTTTGATAAGGAACACTTCTCTTAGTATCAATATGGCTACAATAGTATATAGAGAAGTCATAAGAAAAATAAAGAATAAAGTTACGTATGTAGATTTGTAGAAAGGACAGTAAAATAGCAAAATATGGCTTAATCTACCCAGTAAAATGTAAAATTATATATTTTTTTTTTTCATTTCAGGCAAATGCTCTTCAGAAAAACTTCCCCTAAATAGGATAAGAAATTATTTTGGTTGAAGGTAAGTCACACGCTACTTTGTTTTCTACCTGTTTATATCATTCTGGAACATTGAATCTATTTTATTAATATTTATCATTTGAAACTATTTATCCTGATGTAAATCGGAAATGCTCAGGATCAGTAATAACGTTTTAAATCAAGTGTAATATTATTTTTTTAGTTAGTCAACGTAGTTAGACGACATGTATTTCTATCATTTTTGGTAGGATATAATTTTTACTGAAGGTTTATTTATGTAAGGACACAAGATGTCTCCTCGTAAGAACTTGGATTTTGACGCAAAATTTCTTTTTTGAATAAAAGGATTTTTATTTCATAACAAACTACATCATCACATTACCTAATAATGAAATATAAGAGGAAGATTTTACATGGACGAAACCATAAAAACTTTAATGAATCGTCGAAAAACAGTCAAGGTAATTCTCTTCACCCATTAACAAAATGAATATTAGTAACACGAGGATGCTGTCTCCTTCATCACTACCTGATGTATTTCATTTCATTTTATCCCAGTTCATTTTTCTTTTCCATTTTGTTGTATTCAAATTATATAATTCAAGTTGCATCACCTTATCCTTCCAGCTTTTTCAGTCCGATGTCTACGTCGCAGAGTCTTTAAAGTACCTACATTCTTTCTTTCTTTCTTTTCCATTAGAGCCAAAAAACGTTTTAATGATCCCTCATCAAAGGATGCCGCTCGCTTCTTTCTCCTTTCCTTTTTCCTCTGGGGATTATTCATCTTCCGGAGTAAGCTTTAGCTCGATCTGAGGTTTTGTGTATGATAATAATAATAATAATAATAATAATAATAATAATAATAATAATAATAATAATAATAATAATAATAAAGGCGTCTTTACTTCTGTTATGATCAGCATCAACATCATCCTGATAGCAATTATTATTGATAATAGAAATAGAATGACCTATATTACTAATAATAATAATAATAATAGTTTTGGTAATGATAAGCTACTGATAATATAATTACCATCAATCATGAAAATAGTAATAATAATGATCGTAATGATTATTATAATTATTATTTATTTTGATCTAATTACCACAACGTGACTCTTTACGAATCTTTGGGAATAAATCAGCAATCATATGTTTGAAAATATATTAAACTTGTGTTAAAACAGTATATTATTTTTATATGTGATTTCTTCGTAATTTTTTTTTTTTTACGATTTTGACAGAACAATATAGTATGATTTTATGTAACAATTCATAATCAATATATTTGCTAGTACATAATACCGTAAGGTACAAAAAAATATTTATTTTCAGATAATTTACATCTCTGTTATAGTATAGCGTTAATTATTATTATTATTATTATTATTATTATTATTATTATTAGTTGCTAAGCTACAACACTAGTTGGAAAACCAGGATGCTATACGCCAGCGGCTCCAACAGGAAAAATAGCCCAGTGAAAAAAAGAAACAAGGAACAATAAAATATCTTAGGAACAGTAACATTGAAATAAATATTTCCTATATAAACTATAAAAATTTTACCAAAATGAGATAGAAAAGTGTACCCGAGTGTACCCTCAAGCAAGAAAACCCTAACCCTAGGCAGTGGAAGTGGAAGACCATGGTACAAAGGCTATGGCACTACCCATGACTTAGAGAACAATGGTTTGATTTTGGAGTGTCCTGAGAGCTGCTTATCATAGCTAAAAAGTCTTTTCTACCCTTACCGAGAGGAAAGTGGCCACTGAACAATTACAGTGCAGTTGTTAACCTCTTGGGTGAAGAAAAATTGTTAGGTAATCTCTGTGTTGTCAGGTGTATGATAGAGGAGAATGTGGAAAGAATAGGCCAGACTATTCGGTGTGTGTGTGTAGGCAAAAGGAAAATGAATCGTAACCAGAGAGAAGGATGCACTGTAGTACTGTCTGGCCAGTCAAAGGACCTAATATCTCTTTAGCGGTAGTATTTCAAGCTACTTTGCCAAAATAAGTGATATTATTTTCTCGTATATCCTTTGACACCTTATCGATTTGCTTTTTGGAATTAGGTCTATTAGACCCTGCACTGAGGCTGGGGAGACCATTGACCGCAAAGGTCTTAGGTAGGTGGCAGAATCCACGTAGGGATAGGAGGTGAATAGAAAGCTGAAGGTCGCTGCAAGGAAAAGATTTATTTATACCTATAATCTCTCTCTCTCTCTCTCTCTCTCTCTCTCTCTCTCTCTCTCTCTCTCTCTCTCTCTCTCTCTCTCTCCCCGTATTGACGAGTGTTGAATCAAACTCCAAATTTTATTAAGGAGTTATTTTCTTTATATATTCATTTGTGTAAATGTATATTTATATATGTATTTATGTGTGTATGTATAAATGATTTTTTTCAGTTGCAACTTTCCTATTGTTAACATTTCGACCCCGTCCCCGTGTCCCATCCCCAGCCCAGAACCTCCTTGGGTCCTTTATGTCGTTAGTATGGGAATGGTAATTGTGTAAGTATTGCGTTTTCATTAACTGCTGCTTCCCCTTCTTCCTGAAACAAGAGAGAACTTTTGCCTATTAACGACAATTGATTGCATGAAATTTGCTCTTGAATACACTAGCAATGAGTTCTATAGAACTGAAAAATTGTATCACGGAAAAGTTTCGATTTCATCGTGAAATGTTAATTCGTTGCATCCGTTTAGTCGATCATCACATAAACAACATTGACTGATTCAGCCTGTATGATGATTGTATACTTAGGACGATATATCAATTGTTGCAGCTCATGGTGTGGGTGCAACTCATGCCACCTGGCATTTCACTGTGCGTTGAGTTAAAAGAGTTTCCATGATACTCTTAAGCATATCGCCAATAAAACTAACCATGGTATGCGCATAATTTTTTTTGTTTCTTTATTTATTTATTTTCACTGGGATGATTCACTTGTGTATAATTTGAAAACCAAGAAATATAGACGTTTGCTTTATTCACAACTTGCTTGCTTCTCACAACGTTCTGAGAACTATTAAAATGGGAAAACCAAATTAATCTGTAATGTTTAATTACATAAGAATTAGCAATAACAATCAACGATACTATTCTTATCTACTGAAGTAGTTTCTTCATATTTATTTCGAAAAATATATTTCTATCACACTGCACGTTGATGTCCTCAGACATGTCATTATTCATGCCTGATATATATATGTACTGTATATATATATATATATATATATATATATATATATATATATATATATATATATATATATATATATATATATATATATATATATATATATATATATAGATATATATATATATATATATATATATATATATATATATATATATATATATATATATGCCATCATCATCATTAGCTGTTACTAGTCCACTGCAGAATAAAGACCTCAGACGTGTCCTTTCACTTGCGTTTGTATATAGTATTTCTGTGTCAATCCACAACCGCAAACTTTCTTAAGTCGTCAATCCATCGGGTTCTCTTCCTTACCCTTCTTCTTATACAATCTCCGGGGACACATTCTATTATGCTTAGGGTAGGCTCCCCTTTCAAGGGGTGCCAATCGTAAAAAATATTTCCCAAAAATACACTAATCAAGACACGCTAATGAAATTTTCAGGCATTATTAGCACTATAATAAGGCATATCCTCTGTAAGTTTTATCATCCTACAGGGAAAATAAAGGATTTTATGAATAAAAATGTGAAAAGCGGAGCTAGCGACTTAAAATTTGTTTGGTGACCAGTGAGAAACTAATGTCTTGAATTGAAATTCGCTCTGTAATTATGTTTGTTTATCCACCTGGAACAAGCAGACAAAGTTTTATCAAAATCGAACAGTAAATAAGCACACAGCAAGAAAAAAACGAGCATTAACTTTAGTGAAAGCCCGGCTGGTGATGGAGGGATACCTAGAAATAAATATTCACCAAAAATTAAAATTTCGATTCAGGGAAAAAACCTTCTGTGTTTTTCTAGGTATTATGTCACTTGATGGCCTAAAACATCTAAATATTATATTACTTAAGGCATAAGAGCAGGACAAGCAAAGAAATACACCCCTCTCCCGAAAAAGAAAAAACGAGAAATTACGATTTTTGTCTGATGACGAAAATATTGGATATAAAATCATAGTCAGCCCTGAGAACATTTTCTTTGATATCACTGATATGAGAAAACGACTTTGAACAGTTTTTAAGGGGTAAACTGAAAAAATTAGAAAATTACTAATGATATTTCGTATTTTTACTATCAACATAAGGGGGGCGTTGATGACCAGGGGGGGGGCATTATAGAGGCTGGAGATGAATTCTACACATATCACGGCCTTCTGATAGGCAAAAGGAAGACTTTTAGCAAAGAAAAACAAATTGGGAAAATTCACCCTCTGATCGTGGAGGCAACCCTTTTGCCTATCTATTCTCTGTCATTCCCATTATATGTCCTGCCCATGGCCATTTCTTTTTCTTTTGTCGTCGGGTCACACACTCTCTCTCTCTCTCTCTCTCTCTCTCTCTCTCTCTCTCTCATTCTTCTTCTTTAGATTGCCCGGAGCTTCTCTCCAGACAGGGGCTTTTTGACGGTGCGTCTAGCCCCTAGGTGGTTTCCCCGGCGGGTAGGTGTGGTGGTTGACGATCAGCGGGGCCTGGAAGTATATTTTTTCTTTTCCCTAGTTAGGGGCGAAAAGAGGTTTTATAGTGGTAAGGGAAAGGCTGTATAGTAAAGAGTCCCAGTGAGTAGGAGAGTCTGGGAGAGGAAAGGAGGGTTTTCAGTGGGAGAAGAAAGAAGCAGTTTTAAGTGTAAGTACTTATTGCTGCTTGCAAAGGTCAATTAGATTTCGCAACATGTTGCGAGCTTGCTCAGCCCAAGGGCCAGCACTGATTAAGCCCCTGGCTGGCCATGGGCGGCGTCAAGGGATTTTACTTATAGAAATGCCTGCTTTAGGCAGGCAAGGTCAAGAAACCAAGTGTTTAGGCCTGTTTAGGGCCAAAGTGATGAGATTAAGCTCAAAGGTGAAAGATTAAAGAGTTTAGTCCCAGTGAGTTAGAGAGACTGGGAGAGGAGGGAAGGGTTCTCGGTGGGAGGGGAAAGAAGCAGTTTTAGGCATAAGTGCTTATTACTGCTTGCCTGGTGTCACTGGGTATGGCTCTGGTATGCCAGGGACAGAGTCGAAAGGATTTTTCTTATATGAATACCTGCTTTAAGCAGGCAGGGTCGAGAGACCCAGTGTTTAGGTCCTGTTGAGGGCTAAAGAGTTGAGATGAAGTTTTAAGGGTGAAAGGTTATAGAACTTGGTCCCAGTGAGTTAGAGGGGCTGGGAGAGGAGCGGCGTGATTTGCGTTAGAGGGCAAAAAAGGGCGGAGGAAAGCCTTAACCAAGGAGAGAAGGCTAAGGGTGGTTGAGAGTTGATATCTGCATAGGCTGGGAGAGACTCTTCTTACCTAGGTGGGGGGTGAGATCGCAGAAAACCTGCAAGCGTCTCTATGTTTTTGAGAATGTGGGCAGTCACATGTTCTGCAGTATGTGGCACTCCTTGGCCGAGGTTTTGTCTCAGATTTGTGGTTTCTGGACAGTGGCAGAGGTAATGATCTAGTGGGAGTGCCGGAACAGCTTTGCAGTACTTGCATTGCCTACCCTCAGGGTTGATGATTTCCCATGAGCAGGGGTACCCTAACCTTAGTCTGTGGTAGATTACTGCTAGTTTGCGGGGCGTGTTCTTTGGTAGTTCATGTGGTGCCAGACTGGTAGTGTTGATATACCATTTTGCTGATTTTGACGAGGCAAATAGGGCTTGTCTGATGGAGCTATGTAGTTGTGTTTGACAGTAAGCATTCATTGCTGATTTGAACTGGTCATGCGATGGGTTAAGGGTTATGCTGATAGTGGTGACTTGGAGGGCCTGCTTTGCTAATCGATCGGCTTCTTCATTACCGAGTATACCTATATGACTGGGGATCCAATTTAGTGTGATCTGTCGGTTCTGGAGAGCATGTGTGTGGGCTATCTGTCTGATAGAGGAGATGATGAGTGTGTTTTCTCGGATATCTTGGCTCCTGATTGCTGCCAAAGCTCCTCTGGAGTCAGTATGTATCGTGGTGTTACCTTGACTGGTGAGTGAATGTGTGAGGGCTTTGAGTATGGCAACTAATTCAGTTTGGAGTGTGGAGGCAATTTTGGAGATCCTCCAGCAGTCCGAGAAATGTGGGGAGTAGACTGCTGCAGCTGCCGCAGGATCATCCCTGTCTACAGAGCCGTCAGTATAATACACATTGTCAGCGAGCGTGAGGGTGATCGAATCAAGGGCTGCTCTAAAGGCCTGTGCTGGTGGGCATAGCGCCTTGGAGAACGGGAGGGTGGTGTAGTGGTACTTGATTGGGCTGGGAATCCAGGGGGGTTTTTCCGAAAAGTCCGGGTGGAAGGTGTCTTTTTTGAGTGTAGATAGCATTGTCTGAGAGCCGTTGGATCTTAGGGCTGTGATAAGATGGCCAGCATAGGTGTGAGGAGGGGCCAAATCTTCCGAAAGAGAGATTAGGCCTTGAAGTTTGTTATGGAGTGGGCAGTTCCGGTTGGTCTTGAAAGTTTTGAAGATTATAGAGCTGTTCCGTGAGTTTATCCTATCTGTGAGTGGCAGGAGATGGGTTTCGGCTCGAAGCAGTGAGAGCCTGGTCCAAATCGGGGCACCGAGGATGGTCCTCATGGCATTATTTTGAATTACTTCAATGGACTTTTCCTGTGTAGGGCTGAGGGTAGTGAGAACAGGGGCTGCATATTCTACCAAAGAGCGTACAGCCTGAATGTAGAAGAGTCTTAGAATGTGATGTGTTGCACCCTGATTTAGAGACGTGATGCGTCGGAGTGCGTTCAGTCGGCTGTTGGCCTTGTGCTTGAGGAGCGTTATTTCGGGGGTGGGTGATAGCCTGAAGTTGAGGTTAACACCTAAGTAGGTAAAGTTGTTGACCCATTCAATAGGCGTTCCTAGTAGGTTTAGTGGAGGGGGTGGTTGAGAGTGCTTGATAGCCATGGCTTTGGTCTTGTTCGGGTTTATTTTCAGTCCTAAGACCTGGCAGCTTGCTGCAATGGTGTCTAGGGCGATTTGCATTTTACGGTGTTTGTTGTTGACTATGTGTGGGCAGACAACGCAGATATTGTCTGCGTAGATGAAGATTTGAATGCCCTCCGGGTAGTCTTCTTTCAATATATTTTCATTGAGTACATTGAATAAGAAGGGGCTTAATATCCCTCCTTGTGGAGTGCCATTTTCGAGTGGTATGTATGGTGACGTGGCTCCCTGGAAAGTAACTCTAGCTACTCTGTTTTGGGTATATTTCTGCGTCCACGCAAGGAGGTGGCCTCTGACGCCTTTGAGGACTAGTGATGTCAGAATGGCGTCAGAGCTGGCTAGCTCATAGGCCTTCTCAAGATCAAGGAAAACAACTAGTGCGCTTTTTCCGTTGACTGTGGCCATGACATCAGCTAGACATTCTTGTGTTCCAATGCCTCTCGTGTAGGCATAGAGCCTGTCGTGCAAAGGGCCCACTGCCCACTGAAGCCGCCGGAGGACCATCCGTTCAGCTACCTTACCAGTGCAGCTGAGTAGGGCAATGGGACGATAGGCATTCATTTCCTTAGGCTTTGGTATTGGGTCGGTGTCCTGTTTGTTCCATGGTTCGGGCCTGATATTCTGAGCATGCGTTAGGTTAATTATGTGTAGGTAGCTATTTTTGGCAGGTTCGCCAAGATGCTTTAGCATCGAATAAGTGATGCCATCGGCACCAGGGGCCGTGTCTCTACATTTAGCTAGGGCAGCCTCAAGTTCGGCCGAAGTGTAGAGCGCATCAGTGCATGACGGTTCATTGCAGGCTACTCTAACTAGGTCATTTCTTCTAGGCCGAAGTTGTTCCTGCCTGGCCTGGGTAGCTGGGCATAGGTTAGTTGATTTCGATCGATTTGCAAAGGTTTGAGCTATGTTCATTGCCTCTTGATGGGGTTGAGGATGAGTGGGCTTGGTCTGGTGTCTTTTGGATCCTGAGACCTTGTTAAACCAGGCCCAGATGGCTTTGAGAGATGTTTGTTGTGAAATTTTGCTGCACCATTGGAGCCATTTTTCCCTTTTTACTTCGTTGGCAACTTGAACTGCTTCGGCTATGAGCTCCCTCAGTAGAAGGAGTAGCCCATCAGCCCTGTGCCGTCTGAAGAGCTTCCTTGTCCTGTTTATCCGTTTGTTCATTTCTTTTATGCGCGGGCAGTAGTACCACGCGTCCTTATGATTGTGTTGCGGGTTCCTGCCTTTCCTGGGCATGGAGGCATCCGCAGCCAGGGTGATTTGTTTTGTAAATTCCGTAAGGAGGAAGGTGGGGTCCTCAGATGGGTTTTCTGCGAGCTTGAGAGCCCATGTTGTCATGTGCCTCTCGAAGATGTCCCATTGGGCAAAGTCAGGATTCCATCTTGCCGGGGGTGGCGGGATTGGTGGGAGTTTGGGGGTTGGTACCGTGGCGAGGATGGCGAAGTGGTCACTGGCGAGGGACGGGTGTAACATCCAGGAGGCGGTGTCGTGGAGGGCTCTTGGGATGAACATTAAATCTAGGGTGCCACCAGCAATGTGGGTGCTGGCAGGTAGCCTGTTCAGAAGGGCAACGTTGGGGAAATCCTGAAGGAGGGAGTATAGGTGCCTCCCAGTGGGGTTTGTAATTGGAGAGTGTAAAAAGGGGTGGTGAGCATTTAGATCACCTGCTAGGATGGCGTTGGAAGCGGAGATGGAAGCAAAAAGGTTTTCAGCTTCCAGAGACTTTCTTGGGCTTTTATATATGTTGTGTAGGATGAGTGTTGTGTGGGCCAGTCTAATTTCTACACTGAGCAGTTCAGCTTCTCCGCACTGTATTGTCGGTAGCTTTGTGGACTGTATTGTGTCTTTTACTAGTGTGAGTAATCCCCGTGTTGTGTCCGTGCGAGGAGTTTTGTGTATAGTGTATCCTTTGTAGGAGAAGAGTGAGTTCTCCCTGAGCAATGTCTCCTGTAAGAGGACGACGTCTGGCTTGAGGGTGGCAGTCTGTGATTGGAGGAGTGCATACTTGCTGCTAACTCCTGCGATGTTCCACTGCATAATTTTAAGTCCCTTGCCGGTTTCATATGTGTGTAGGTAAACTTCAGAGTCCGAGCTATCATTGCTGTAAGGATCCATGGTATTGGGTCAGGTCCTTAATCAGGTTTGCTATGATGCGCGTGTAGTCTGGGGAGAGCCCAGGGGCCCCATGAAGGGCTGAATGGAGGTTTATAGTGATTTCTTGCAATTTCTTAATGCAAGAGCAGCAGGGTAAGAGATCGGGGTGGGAAGGAGAGGTTGGGCTGGGTTCCTTAGATAGCCTACTATTGGGTAATCTGTTTGCTGAGTGGTTGGGTATGGGTGAGGTGGTAGCAGAGTGCTGTAACGAGGAACAGGCTCGGTTGATCCTAAAAAGCCAGCAGTGCTGTACCACAGGGACAGGCTCGGTCGAGCCTGAAGAGCCAGCAGAGTGCTGTACCGCAGGGACAGGCTCGGTCGAGCCTGAAGAGCCGGCGGAGATGCTTGGACGGGAAGAGGTGGAGGGGTCGATATCTGGTTCAGGTGGAGGGACCTGCTGTGAGGATGAGGAGGGGGTGGGGTCCGAGCATGCTGGGGAGAGGAGCAGGGCTATGATGGGGAGGCGTGCAAGGAGGGTCGGTGCCAGAGGGGCGGATAGCTGGTTTTGCAGCTTCAGCGTAGGATTGGTGACATAACTGTGGAGGATGGTAGGATTGGGATGGGTGAAGGCGGAAGGAGGGGCGGGAAGGATTGATTTGAGTTCGTGAAGGTGCTGGGGTGCCCCTTCGATTTAGCTCATGGATGAAAGATGGGCAGCGTTTGTTCCAGGCATGATGGCCGGCGGAGCAGTTGGGGCACTTAGCTATGGTTGGCTGATTGTTTTCGTGTTTAGTGATGCAGACTTCAGTTTCGTGTTTCTCCGAGCATACCCCACATCTAGTCTCGTGTTGGCACTGACTCTTGTGGTGCCCAAAACGCTGGTAATTAAAACATCTTGTGGGCGGCGGGATATAGTCTGCAACTCTGTATTTGCCCCAATGATTTAGATCGAGAAATTGGGGAGTGGAGGGGCCTGTGAAGGTACATACAACTGTGGTGGTATCAAAATTCTGCTTGTTCTTCTTGTACTGTTTGCGAACAGCTTCTGAAATGGCCGGGTGTTCGTTGATGAAATCTAAGTCAAGATAGAGGGGGTATCCATACACATAAATTTTTCGCCTTCTTTGGGAGGGGTCGAGTTCTGTAAAGTGGCGATAGTTCCTAAAGGTTTCGACTGTTTTGACATTCTTGGGAAAGAGGATGAAGTTCCCATCGTTAGTTATTTTGTAAGTGTAAGCTATGGCACGAC
>NC_090727.1:181410026-181430026 GCF_036898095.1 Palaemon carinicauda | reverse complement strand
ACAAATTAATGAAAGCAAAAAAAGAAAAAAAAAAACACTAAAAAGACTATTTTACTTGAATCGTATTTTTGTATACTTATACCAGCACCGCTTTTTCCATCTACTTATTTCAAAAGGTTTGAACTTCACGTCAAAATCAAGTAAATTATCAAACAATGAAGAAAATACCAACTGGAGGAAAAAATCGTTTACCAGAAAAGCTGATTTTGTATTTTCTCTTTTTCCCGTCTCCGTGCTAAACACCCCCCCCCCCCTTTCCTCCAGACAACTTTTTTATACATAAGCTGAATTAAGACCAAGTGTTTTCCTTATATTCTTTAACGGCAATACATATATAGTATTCCAGTAGAAGAGGAGGTTATGGTTTCGCCCGTTTGTCTGTTTGTTTGTGATCAACCACCTGGCCACGATTTTACTCTTCGAGGCGTGAAACTTTCAGGAATTAATTATGTTTAGGAATTGGGAGTAATTTAATTTTGAAAGTCCTAGGTCAAAGGTCAAGGTCAAGGCTGAGCAAAAGGTCGACCAAATTACTCTTTAGGCAAGCTGGTTTAGTTGCCGTAGCGGAGGTCAGCACTCTCAGAATGCTTTTCTAGTTATGTGTTTATTTGCGTATTATGCGTTAATTTAAATTATGACTCCATTATATGATAACAAAGGATTTTTATTCAAAACCTTCATGAAGAATATTTGAGGTCATAAATGCTACTACGTCAGCTCTTTCCTTTGTGGTGCTACTCTCATATTCAATGTTCCTCTGATTAATGAATCCTCTTGCATTCTTATGACAGGTCTAAACTATTTGAATTCGGAACCTTTTTATCAAGCTTCGGGAAATCAAATTGCCTTTTCCTAGTTTGTTCTATGAGTTTCCCACCTTAATCCAGCCATAAATCTCAAAACCTTTTCCATTTGCTTTGTTTTTCTGACGCACAAAGTAGGACTGACCATATATAATTACCACACAATTTTGTCCTTTCTATTGCTATTAATGTTTTTTTTTTTTTTTTTACCAATTCGCTCTGCAATCGATCCCTGCTTCGGTCAGCTCCTTTATTACTGATCTCACATTGCCTGCGTCACTTCCATTTGAATCTCGTAGATAAAGGAAATGCTCTTCTTCTGAGACCTGACCACTTTTGGGATCAGGGGTCTTAGCTTTTCAATATTTTTAACCATTTATTCCTATTTTATATTTCAATCATCTAGAATCTCCTACTTCCTGTTTCTATCTATCTACCATGGCACTTTTCCCAATTTTGGGAGGTAGCCGACATAAAAAAAAGAAACTGAAAGATATATTTTTTTCATCGTTCCTCTTTGCCTAACAAGGGGCTCAGCCGAATTTGGTACTGTTCGGGTGCTAGAACCCACCCTCTCCCGTCTTCCACCACAAATGAAGCTTCATATGCTGACTTCCCCACTGCTTGTACCTCAGCAGTCACTATGGTGACCCAAAGCAGCAACAGGGCCTATCAGAACTACATCACAATTGATCGCTAATCATTTCTATTCCTAGCACGCTCTTTTGCCTCTCACATCTATCCTCCTGTCAACTATGGCTTTCTTCACTCCATCTATCTACCCAAGCCTTGGGCTTCCTCTTGCACATCAACCATCAACTCTTGCATTCATCTCCTTCAGCAGACAACCCTGTTCCATTCTCTCTAAGTGGCCAAAGGATAGCGACATTGTCCTATTTGGTTAGGGAAAAAATTTATAAGGCTTGAGGTCAAAGTCTTTTGCAAATAATTGCTAAATAGTAGTTGATTCAAAAGTATTTTTTACATGTGTGCACATTTTAAATATATATATATATATATATATATATATATATATATATATATATATATATATATATATATATATATATATATATATATATATATATATATATATATATATATTTTGATGGGCACCATAGTGATTATAGGAATGTGATATCCGGTGTTCAACAGAGTAGTGTTCTTGGCCCATTACTTTTCGTACTATATACACATGACATGTGGTTTGGCCTAGAAAACAAGCTTGTTGCATATGCAGATGATGCTACTCTCTTTGCATCAATTCCATCCCCTGAATGTAGATCTGGGGTTGGTGAATCTCTTAATAGAGATTTAGCTAGAATTAGTGCATGGTACAAATTATGGGGTATGAAGTTGAATCCCAACAAAACTGAAAGTATGATTGTAAGTAGGTCAAGGACGGTGGCTCCTCAACATATGGATCTCAGTATTGATAATGTTTCTTTAAATATGTATGACTCTTTCAAAATTTTAGGTGTGATTCTCGACAGTAAATTTACTTTTGAGAAACATATAAGGGCTGTGTCTTCTTCAATTGCACAAAAAATAGGCTTATTGAGAACGTCTTTCAAGATTTTCGGTGATCAATCTATTCTGAAGAAGTGTTTTAATTCTTTCATTCTACCTTGTTTTGAGTATTGTTCTCCTGTCTGGTCTTCAGCTGCTGATTCTCATCTTAATTTGTTGGACAGAAACTTACGTTCTATTAAATTTCTTATTCCTGATCTAGATATTAATCTCTGGCACCGTCGTTCAATTAGTTCATTATGCATGTTGCATAAGATTTTTCATAACTCTGACCATCCTTTACATTCAGATCTCCCTGGACAATTCTATCCTGTTCGTAATACTAGGCAGGCAGTTAATTCTAATAGTCAGGCCTTCTCCATCACGAGGCTCAATACTACGCAGTACTCTAGAAGTTTTATTCCAGCTGTTACCAATCGGGTGGTTGAATCAGTAGAACTTCAAAAGTTCAAAGTTGGAGAAAATGCTTTTTTGTTGACCAGGCGGACATGAGTCTTTTTATAGTTTATTTATGACATATTTGTTTTTGATGTTGTTAATAGTTTATATATGACATGTCTGTTTTGACGATGTTACTTATTTTAGAATGATTTATTGTTAATTTGTTCTCTTCATTTATTTATTTCGTTATTTCCTTTCCTCACTGGGCTATTTTTCCCTGTTGGAGCCCCTGGGCTTATAGCATCTTGCTTTTCCAACTAGGGTTGTAGCTTGGATAGTAATAATAATAATAATAATAATAATAATAATAATAATAATAATTACTCAAGTGCCATATGTGGATGAGATCATGGTGAGGGGTTCACGGAGATGGTTTAAGCAAGCTCTTCGCACTCCCAAAGGAATATTAGTTCACCAAACATTTAACTGGGCTCCACAAAGTGCTCGAAGAGTTGGAAGACCGAGGCCTACATGGTTGAGGACAATGAAGTGTGAAGTCGGATATGATGAATGGAGAAGTATTGAATTAAAAGCTTAAGATAAAGACGAGTGGTGAAATCTAACGAGGCCCTTTGCGTAAATAGGCGTAAGAGGAGATGATATATATATATATATATATATATATATATATATATATATATATATATATATATATATATATATATATATACGATATAATATGAGTATATATGTATATGGGTGCGTATCTTATCTAAGTATATATGTATTTGCATTGTTTCGATATCATAAAAAGTGTGCACAAAAAGAGGCAAATGACACATAGAGGCGTAGATGTACCAACCCTTCTCCGTAAATATAAGAAAAATGTATTTGAAATATTTTTCTGCACAGAGGATTAATAAATAGATTTAGCAGTTGAAGCGAAGAAAATATGACCATAAATAATGTATGTATATACATACATGTGTGCTTCCTAGATTGGATATGCTCATCGCTGTTAACTCTGACATGAGTAAGCGCTCATACATATGCATTACATCTCGCAATATGTGCGTATTAATGGCACACCATTAATACACACCTGCGCCTCAATTGGTCGTTTGTCTTCTGCAATTGGCAATGTACCTTTAGTACTGAATGTGCTGAGGTAATTTCTCTTTAATCTCCGTATCATGAGAAATGTGTGGATTTATTGTTGCTTGCATCAAAATTCAGGAAGTCCTGTAATTTCAGTGACTTATTCTGCTATGAAATGGCCCCTGTGAGTTCTCTCTCTCTCTCTCTCTCTCTCTCTCTCTCTCTCTCTCTCTCTCTCTCTCTCTCTCTCTCTCTCATATTTTATATATATATATATATATATATATATATATATATATATAGATAGATATATATATATATATATATATATATATATATACATATGGATATACATATATATCTCCGCATACATATATAGATATATATATATATATATATATATATATATATATATATATATATATATTGTGTGTATATATACATATATATATATATATATATATATATATATATATATATATATATATATATATATATATATATATATATATATATATAATAAGGCGAAAATGTTCCCTGTGTGTCCTGGAGAACAAGATTGAGCTTATAGTAAAAGTCTTTATGTGCCTAAACAATATATTAAGTAGGAAAATCACTAATAACAAAAACTGAAATCAGCTTTCAAGGATAAGACAAAAACAGTCATTTGGAAGTTTATAATAGGAAACTCACTTGTAGAAAATTTACAAAAGGTTAAGTTTTATAACCCCCCCCCCCTGAAAATGGTAGTGCAAATCACCCAAACTGCAGACATCAATTTCACAAACCCCTATTACAAAAATAGTATAATTTTAAACAAAAGTGAATTAGTACTGCAAACTTTAGATTATGGCATTAAAATGTCTTAGATAAAAATCTTAGCGAAAAAGAAATTCCACCACAGGTTTTGTTTTCATCATGTCGTCAGGTCGTAAAAGGAAAGTAACACGGAGCCGTCTATTCTGTAATTAAATTTTTAACCAAGAAGAAGAGCTGACATTTTTTCTAGATATTTTTAAAGTTTATAACCATGTTAATGTACATACTTACTCGCGCATATATACATACATACTCATACATACTGTGGCTTTATTGCTGAGTGAATGGATGACAGGTAAAGTAGTGGAATGGAAGGAGATATCATCTAGGTTAATGTGGGTAAGGGTTAGGTTGGGTAAGGACTGTTGGGCGTTTGTCAGTGCGTATGGGCCAGGTAGTGAGAAAAGTGAAGAAGAGCGGAATGAGTTCTGGAATGAATTAACTAGGTGTGTAGAAGGACTGGGTAGAAGAATTATGTAGTTGTCATGGGTGACTTAAATGCTAGAGTGGGCGCTGGAGAGGTAGAAAGTGTCATTGGGAACTATGGCGTATCAGGTGAAAATGAGAGTGGTGAGAGACTGGTAGATATGTGTGTTGAGCAAGAGATGGTGATAAGTAATAGCTTTTTCAAAAAGAAAGATAAAAATAAGTATACATGGGTAAGAGTGGCAAATGGAAGAGTAGTAGAAAGGGCATTAATGGATTATGTGTTGATAACTAAAAGAATGTTTGGAAGATTGAAAGACGTGCATGTGTTTAGGGGTATGGCTAACGTTATGTCTGATCATTTTTTGGTGGAAGGAAAATTAGTTGTAGCAAAAGAGTGGGGGAATAGAGTAGGTGGATGTAAAAGGGAGCTAGTGAGGGTTGAAGAGCTAATAAAACCGGGGGTAAAAAGTAAATATCAGGAAAGGTTGAAAATGACATATGACGAAGTGAAAGTAAGAGAAACTGGCAATTTAGAGGAGGAGTGGAAGTTAGTAAAAGAAAATTTTGTTGGGATTGCAAGTGATGTGTGTGGCAAGAAGGTTGTTGGAGGCAGCATGAGGAAGGGCAGTGAATGGTGGAATGAAAGAGTGAAGGTAAAAGTGGAAGAGAAAAAAAGGGCTTTTGAAGAATGGCTGCAGAGTAATAGTGTAGAGAAGTATGAAAATATAGAGAAAAATGTGGAAGTAAAGCGCAAGGTACGTGAGGCAAAGAGGACAGCTGACCTGAGGTGGAGTCAGGGATTGGGTCATTCATATGAAGAGAATAAGAAGAAGTTTTGGAAAGAAGTGAAGAGAGTAAGGAAGGCTGGCTCAAGAATTGAAGAGACAGTGAAAGATGGAAATGGAAGGTTGTTAAAAGGAGAGGAGGCAAGGAAAAGAAGGGCGGAATATTTTGAAAGTTTACTGAATATTGAGGATAATAGGGAGGGAGATATAATTGCTGTTGCAGGTGTTGAGGTGCCAGTGATAGGAGATGAGAATGAGAGAGAGATTACAATAGATGAAGTGAGGAGAGCACTAGATGAAACGAGGGTATGAAAAGCATCTGGTATGGATGGTGTGAGAGCTGAGATGTTGAAGGAAGGGGGTGTGACTGTACTTGAATTGTTGGTGAGATTGTTTAATATGTGTTTTGTGTTGTCAATGGTACCAGTAGATTGGGTTTGTGCATGTATTGTACCACTATATAAGGGTAAGGGAGATGTGCATGAGTGTTGTAATTCAAGAGGTATTTGTTTGTTAAGCATAGTTGGAAAAGTGTATGGTAGAGTAATGATTAATAGGATCAAGGATAAAACAGAAAATGCAATCTTAGAAATACAGGGTGGTTTTAGAAGAGGTAGGGGTTGTATGAATCAGAATTTTACAGTAAGGCAGATATGCGAGAAATATTTAGCAAAAGGTAAGGAGGTGTATGTTGCGTTTATGGATCTGGAGAAAGCGTGTGATAGAGTTGATAGGGAAGCAATGTGGAATGTGATGAGGTTATATGGAGTTGGTGGAAGGTTGTTGCAAGCAGTGAAAAGTTTCTACAAAGGTAGTAAAGCATGTGTTAGGATAGGAAATGAAGTGAGTGATTGGTTTCCGGTGAGAGTGGGGCTGAGACAGGGATGTGTGATGTCACCGTGGTTGTTTAACTTGTATGTTGATGGAGTGGTGAGAGAGGTGAATGCTCAAGTGCTTGGACGAGGATTAAAACTGGTAGACGAGAATGACCATGAATGGGAGGTAAATCAGCAGGGATCGATTGCAGAGCGAATTGGTAAAAAAAAAAAAAAAAAAAAAAAAAAAAAAAAAACATTAATGGCAATAGAAAGGACAAAAATGTGTGGTAATTATATATGGTCAGTCCTACTTTGTGCGTCAGAAAAACAAAGCAAATGGAAAAGGTTTTAAGTGCCTTTGCGGTTCTTAATTGATTAATATACAATAGATAACAAGAATGCTTATACGTAAGAATTTACCCAGAGAAAGTTAGAGACCTAAAAGTGAGTCCCAACAATTATGTAAATGAGATTAACGTGATATTCAAATCTGTATTTATCTTATCAGTCACCAGTTTTTTAAAAAACTGTTCTTTCTGATGCATAATCATATGTATTCATGCAATATGATTTATTTTGTTGTGGCTATATCTAAGGAATGATTTCTGACAATTTTCTGATGAAAGAAAACTTTTCAAGTTTGTACGACGAATGGAGTAGAGTCCAGTAATTTTCAAAATTACATTCATTTCATGGCAAAAATAATTAGGAATGAGGCCTATAATTACCTTGACTGATTAGAACAGTGTTTCTGGCGGATTATATTGATATTTTTATCAGAATTAATGAAATAAGTCGATAGTCAACATATTTCCTAGCAAAAAATACATGGAAGAATTGTTCTCTACAATTTGCAGTAATTACAAGACACAAGATCCCGTAATCAATGTGATTATTTTTTGGTACTTTTTTCTAATCAAATTTCGAATTCGTTTTTTAACTTCGATTACAGAAATGAAGACGCGTGAAAATATATGGCATTTTCATGACGTAAAAAAAAATTCGTTCTATTTTTTTCTGCGCATCGTCTTAGTAATTTTCTCAAAGTATAATTCTAAACTATGTAAAAACAACAAGAATATTTGCCAATGTGCAATAATTCTTCCTTTAATAATTCCTTTTTTTAGCAAGAACAAATATTTTCATGCAATATGAATAAATTCGTATTACTTTGGAAACATCACTCAACTGTATTTCAAAGACAATTATTTGATCCTAAAGAATGAAATCGTTAGCGAAAGTCATCTTATTAAGAAAAGACATTTTGGTGACGAGACATTTTTTTCTAATATTTTCATCTCCACATATTCTGTAGATGAACAATAATTAAAGTATTTAAATGATTTAGCAGTTTAATAATTGCATCAAATTGGAACACTTATGCATTAACTCATTTAGGTATCAAATGATTAACCTTAGAAAGGTACATTGCACGAATGGCAACATTGAAGAGGTTGACGAGTTAGAAAATTGAATACAATAAATAATAAAATCCATTAAAATGTCCAGTGTAATCAATAGAGCAAACAATTGCCAACATCTTAGGAATGTTAGGAAATCTTTTTATTTCTCCTTCGGTAACAACATTTTCAATATGATTTATTACTTCGACTCAAATGTAATTTCTGAAATTGACACTTAAATTTTGAAGTCAGCCGGAAAAGTAATGGGGAGAAATTTGACAGTTTCAATGACTCATAGTAAGGAATAATAATATTATCGCTTGTAATCATCATAAATTTTATGAAATTTCTACATCCTCTGCAATTTCTGCCATGAAATTACCTTCTGTTTGAAGTTCATGGTCATCTTCCTTATATTATTCTATTTCAGTCATCCTCATTGAATAAAATGGGATTTTGATGGCAGCAGTGACCGAATCAAAGTAAGGAATAATATGTAATACATACATACATATATATACACACACACACACATATATATATATATATATATATATATATATATATATATATATATATATATATATATATATATATCACCCACGAATGGCATTTAATACCGAATTCTATCTTGGGAATATATATCCTCTTGGAATTCATTTTATGGTAACAGCTTCTGGCCGGGTGGAGATTCGAACCCCCACCTGTTCGGCTGGAGACTATGCCTGCAGAGACCTTACCGACTGAGCTATCTCTCTTGATAGCTCAGTCGGTAGGGTCTCTGCCGGCTTGGTTTCCAGCCGAACAGGTGGGGGTTCGAATCTCCACCCGGCCAAAAGCTGTTACCATAAAATGGATTCCAAGTGGATATATATTCCCAAGATAGAATTCGGTATTAAATGCCATTCGTAGGTGATATTTACATTGATTGAAATCACGTGTGCTTGTGATATATATATATATATATATATATATATATATATATATATATACATACATACATTATATATATATATATATATATATATATATATATATATATATATATATATGTATATATATAAATATAATATGCAAACGAACCAATGGAGTATATGAGATCAAGTCTTGACTTAATCTATATCTTCTTTTTCATTTTCCCTGTGGTTCTTTTACGAACACACACACACACACACACACACACACACACACATATATATATATATATATATATATATATATATATATATATATATATATATATATATATATATATATATATATATATATATATACATATTTCCGGTCACGCTGAGCTCTTCCCAGCCATCGTGCGAAGGGGGTGCGTGTGCCTGTGTCTGCATATCTAACTGAATATTTAGCCAGCATTTTTGCCCGGTCGCGTACACTGGTAGCCCAGATACTGTATATATTATATATATATATATATATATATATATATATATATATATATATATATATATACATATATACGTATATATGCATTTATATCTATTATAGTCCAGCCGTTTTCAGTAAAAATCGTTCAAATTTGGTTAAAAGCACCAAATTCTGCACAAAGTTAGCTTGAGATATACCCTTTGAAATGTGATAGAGACCCATTTGATGTATTTCTAATATGGCCGCTTTTTTCAAGATGGCCGCCAAAAATCGTGAAAATGCTGCTATTTGAAGTATTTTCATCTTATAGTCACAATTTTGGAGTCAAAACCTATATTTTGAAGGATGTTTTAAACATTAAAAGCAAATGTGGGCACATAAGACAAATATTTAAGGAGCAAATGGCCTTTTTATTACAGAAATTGCCTACAAAAATATTAAACCGGCTGTAATCATATTTGTTCTGTAATTTAACGCAAAGTAAAGAATGTATTTGAATGTCAAAAATAAGTACTGTGTTTTATTAACTCAATATGAAGAGTTTTATATTAACTTAATCCCAAAATAGGTCTTATCCTTGTAACCATCAATTGCTAGTATAGTACTGAAATGACTAATTTAAGTACACAGTCTAATCACATACAGGCAACAATTGAAAGTATTTGCACAGAGCCGTACATGCTAGTTGTGCTTTCACACACTTGCATCTTCCTCTGCAGCCTTTAACACATCCACATTTCAGGAATGCCATATAGGAAACTGATGCTTGAGGCAGATCTGACCAATAGGGTTCCCATGCATTCCCAGGTCCGTTCATCCAACCCCATTCAACAGGTGAAGGTAACATGGGATTGGGGAGAAGTGACTGGCCCCAAAAATGACCCGCTTGATAAGATGCTCTTATGATATGCTGTTAGAGAGCAGCAGAAGTTGGTGGTATGAGATCAATAGACTTGCCCTTCCTGGTGAAGAGATCTTTTCTCGCTTCATCAGCTGATGTGGCAGATGTCATCAAGCAGAACAACAAATCGCTCTAGGTTTGCCATGTGCTGGTCAATTCTCTCCAGTGTCGGTACATTCCCAAGGTCTGCAAACACCTCGGTTACACTTTCACATATTTGCCACGTCTCCCAAGAAGATTTCGTCCCTTTACCAGCAAAGGAGGATGTGTTGTCACACTCGCTGAAGGCATGAAACATAGGCAGAGCTCGACACTTTGGACCTAGAGAACCAGCTATGGTGTGTACAGGGATATATTTGAAGTTGTCCCCAACCCCAAAGCTAATCCACAGTTCACTTGCATGAATTGGAAGACACAATGCTATAGCTAACACTACTACATCAGTGTCCACAGTTCTGATCATGATCCTCTCACAATTATGTTGAACAGCATCTTTTGCATGGAGAAGAAGCCTTGTGTCTGCTTCCTCATGGGAGCACGGAGATACTTGATCAATACTGTCCCTCTGGGGGTTGCAAAGGACCAATTCTCCTTTTGTGGACATAATTTGCTTACCCTCTGGACAGCTGACAGTAGTACATTGATCTGCTAGAAAACTGAAGAGCTCGGGTTTGTTTGCATCACACCGCAAGAAAGCCTTCCAGTTGCCAGGAAAAGGAGTGTTAGCCTTCTCTTTTCTGCGGTCCCCCTCTCCTCTGAGACTCCTAGCAGTCGCCTTCAGACTGTCTTGGAAGTATTGATCAAAAATAATATCAACTCTTCTTGCTGACTCCAGTTGACGCTTTACATGTGGTACAAATACCTGGTCAGCATACTCTTGAAATGTTCTTGATGCACCTGCGTTAAGCATATTAACAATGGCAGCCCCATCTACTGTAGAAGAACTGCATCAGTATCAGGCTTGTCCTTGATTGTGGTACTATGCTGTGTAGGGAATGGAAGAAGATCAGTTTTGGTACCATGTTGAAGTTTTCCACCCTGTGACATTGATGGTGGACTGGACTGATTCTCATGGCGGAAAAACTCATCAATATCCCCATCTCTCACTTGGCAAGACACATACAGTTTAGAAAAAAGAGAACAGTCTTGTTTCAATGATGCAATTTGTTGCTTCTTCTTTGACACTTTGTGGGTAGGCTGGCTGCTGAATAGAGGAATTTTTTTCCTTTTTATAGGGTCTGTCAGACTTTTGGTTCTGTCTTCTAGCCATTCCTTCACAAAATCACTCTATTGTTAATTTCCCACCCTTTTGATATGCCTTACGGTTTCTATAACCTCTTTGTCTACAACATCCTGGGTGCCTAATACAAGAAGATCAGATGAATCTTCCATAAATGGATTTCCCTTGTCTTCTAATGTATCAAACAAGGATTTGACTTGCTTTCTGTATGTTGTCTGTACCCCCTGTTGAGCTTCATGGTGTCTTTGGTCTGAATAGTTTTTCGCCTGTCTCCGAAGTCCTTCCACCACAGTTTTAAACTCATTCACAACTCTTGACACTTCTGGCCCAGCCACCATCCATCTTTGGAGTTGCGCACTGTTTTCAGTTAGGCCCACAGCATCACCATCTCCTTTAATCTGTTTGTTGTTCTGTTCGTGACCTTGGTCTAATGGGATGCTGGAAAATGAGTGTTGTGTTTTGTGAACAACAAACATTCCCTCTGAGTATTCAGCAGCAACCTCAGGATGTATCAAATCTAGGGAAATCATATCTCTAATATGCACTGCAACCCAACGAGCATAATGGGTGGTCAAGTGCAAAGAACCATGGGGCCAGCTTTGTGAGTGCAGCCTTGTACAGACTGAAGTTGCCTTGTCGCAGTGATTGGAGGAAATCCATCAAAGCTAGTTCTAGGTCAAGTGTGATGGACCAGAAGTTAAACATAGGGACTGCATTTTCCATTTTCACTTTCCATTGCTCAAAGCTTAGAGGATCTGTGGTGTGGTGTTCTGTTTGGTGACGCTTGTAGGCTCTATCCATGAGAATGTACAAGCTCCCTGCGGTCACCTGATGGGCATGCCTCGTTCTCATTATATGTGCAGCCTTCAGGAAGGAATCTGCAGTACCTTGTGAGGCTATCTCTGCCTGCACAAGGGTGTTGGACCATCCAGTTCCTTCCAGCCAGTCTCCAAGAACTTTGAGAAAGGCCAGCTCAATGTGTAAGCCACCAAACATTACTACAACTTGGTTCTCACCGTGAATGTTGGGATATTACCATTGGAGTTGTTTGGCAATAGCATACAGTGGCTGATCACAGGTAACTACAGGGATCTGAACAGGATTCAGAAAATCTACTGCATTCTTCACAACTTTCATAGTATGGGCAATCATGGCACTTGACTTAGCCTCCTCATAGAACAGTGGGAGCAATGAGCTGATGTCAGAAGGAGCAGGCTGTTTTGTGTGGACCTGATCAGCATGGTATGCAGCCCAGAATGTCTTTAGGTCTGTTGATGACTCTGCTTCAATCTCTTCTTCCACATGTTTCAACCACCTGCAAAATGATTGTATAACAAACAAAATGGTTTTCACTGTAGAATTGTAAGAATTGAGACCGATAACAACATTTAGTGCAATTTTTCAGTATGTTTGAATTATTTCAGAATTTAAATGGGCATTTGCTGGTAAAATATTGTTCTCCTTTACTTATTTTTATTCTCATTGTTTAGAACATCCTTGAAAATATAGGTAAAGACACCAAAATTGTAACTATACGATGAAAATCGTTCGAATAGCAGCATTTTCCTGAATTTTGGCGGCCATCTTGAAAAAAGTGGCCATATTGGAAAGATATCAAATGGGTCTCTATCACATTTCAAAAGGTACATCAAAAGCTAACTTTGTGCAGAATTTGGTGCTTTTAACCGAATGTGAACGATTCCTCCATATTTTTACCGAAAACGGCTGGACTATTATACATACATATATATATATTTATATACTATATATATATATATATATATATATATATATATATATATATATATATATTCATATATATGTATATATATATATATATATATATATATATATATATATATATATATATATATATATATATATATATATATATATATATATATATATATATATATATATATATATATATATATATATATATATATATATATATATATATATATATGCTTTTGGGGACAGCTTTCTAATGCCATATACATTAAAGGCAATTGCCTTAGTAACTACAAAAATCATCGTATTTTCCCAGCTTCTTCAAGGTTTTAGGTGTCAGCCTTTGGTTAAAGAAACGATGAGTATTCATGTTCTTCAAATTTCATTGACGACAGCACTGTTTCAAAGAAAGGTATAATCTTCTCTTCTTTAACCCAAGGCTTGCACCCGGAAACTTCTAATCTACAACAGCGGTATAAAATAATTAAAAAATATACAACATTAAGTCTCTTGTATATTGTATGGGAAAAAAATCCTCTTTAAAATCACTATTATTTATATATCGCACATAAACTAATAGATTTACTATGTCTTTGGGAAGTTCCATCACCATCATCACCATCTAAAAAAAAAAAAAAAAAAAAAAAATCTCGTCATGATGGTGATGGAACTTCCCAAAGACATAGTAAATCTACTTTGTGGGCGTCTTGCGTCATTTTCCTTAAAATTCCCAAAGCAAATAAGCAATTGTTATTGGTAAGGAACTAATTTAACCTTGTGTGAAAGACATCGTTCATCACTTGAAGGGAGATGAAAAAGTCAAATCTTTAGAAACTACATCGCTTTCTAATAATACTGTACAGAGGAGAATCAGAAATATCAGGTGATATTCTTTCTCAAGTTGTTTATGATCTCTTCACATTATATGTTGATGAACAAACAGATAAAGGTAATTTTCCCCAATTATTAGTTTATGTGCGATATATAAATAATAGTGATTTTAAAGAGGATTTTTTTCCCATACAATTAGAAACAATAACTAAAGCATTTATATATCTGATGAAAAAAGGTAATTTCTTAAAGAACAAGGACTTGAGTGGGGAAAAAAATTACGGTATATTATGTACTGATGGTGCAGCTTCTAGGCTAGGCTGTAGATCTGGGTTTCAACCGATGGTAAACAGTGTTTCTCCACCAGCTGTTGAAGTTCATTGCACGATACATGGTCGAGTATTAGCTTCAAAAACATTACCAAAAGAATTAAAAACAGTTATGCAATCAGTTGTTAAAGCAGTTTACTTCATAAAGTCAAATGCATTGAATAACTGCTTCATTGCTAATCTTTGCCAAGAAATGGATTCAAAGGTAAGGTGGCTGTCAAGAGGAAATGTATTGCAGAGATTTTTTTAGCGGAATATTGAGGTGAGAAAATTCTAATCTCGACGAGGAAGAACAGAACTTTTAAAATTCTTAGGCGATGTGAATAATTTGGTAAAATCTGCATACTTGATAGATTTCTTCACAATTTTTGGGATTCCCTTAATCTTTTACTTCATGGAGAGAATTCCAGCATTCTTGATTTTGCAGATAAACTAAATGCCTGCCAAATGAAGCTGGATCTTTGGGAGTCAAGGATGAAAGAGAAATGTGTACATGTTTCCCACATTATTTGCATTTGTTGAAGAAAATGAGACTGATGTTCTATTCAACAACAGTTTTCAAAATTTACTTATCCAACATTTTTGAGACCTTGAAAGGAGTTCAGCGGATATTTTCCAGAAAAGCATCAGTTATCCTATTTTTTACATCAAATAACCATTTGATACAAAAATGGAAAATGTTCCTGAAAAATATCAAGAGGAATTTATTAATCTTATCACACCTGACAGTGCAAAAACTGTTACTTTGATATGCAACTTTGGCTGAAGGTGTGCTTAAAATTCTCACGCCTTTTCCTTCGACATATATGAGGGAAGTGACCTTTTCATCTTTATTTTTAATGAAGTCAAAACTGAGAATTAAACTCCATGCTGAAGATGACCTACGTTGTTTTACACCGAGAACAATGATGACGGAAAAAAAAAAACACACACACACACATAATGCATGCATAACATATACATGTTCATGTTCTTATTCATATGAATTTACTAAATGATGCCTAATGTCAAATCTCCACTGATTACATACGGAAAAATTATATTGAACTCAAGTTATTTCACCTGATACTAATCTAATAATGATGGTAGAAAATCCTTCTGAATTTTGCACTATAGATTTATTAGTGATATTCTGAACAAATAGAAACCATGCATCATAATGAAGATATTAGTTCACTTCATGTCTTTATAAGTAAAATTTTATTTGGTTATTTTCAATTATATCTATTTCATTATTACGATTAGTTCAGTTATTTGCTGCTCTTTATTCATTAACTCTTATTTCATACGTACTTTTTCCATCTCTGTTCTCTCTCTACCTTCTTATCGTTCTCTGAATTATAAGACATTCATCCCCATTAAATCATCCTCATTATCTTTCCAGTAAACAACCTTTTATTATTTACAATTTTTGGGGGGACGCATTTATCAATAAAAAATATAAGTCGAAACATTTTCCCATCAGTATAAATTTTACAGCAATTCCTCTATCACATTTGAATCCATCCCAGGATATTTTTACTTTCCATCATTCGTCTTACCTCGATAAGTGACCTAAGGTGACCGGCAGTTTGACATTTAGATCTATCTATGTCAACTCTCCCTTGATCTCCTGGAAGACAACAGATTTCTCTAAACGTGGTCTCCTAGGCAACAGTAACTCACTGAGCGAGTGAGTGATTTCTTGGGAAGATGGGAATGATGTCACTATGGAAAATAATGATTCTGAGAAGGGTAATCCTGATGGCATGACTTGGAAAGCTTACTTTACTTTAGGTGTAGAATGTCTTATTAGGTTTTTTTTATGTATTTAAAAGATATAAACTGCAAATAGTATCTCCTCGGTAGATTTTGAAAGGCACAGAATATGTTATTTCTTCTCCCTTAGGGGCAATACGATTCAAACGTTTAAAGGCCACTCATGAATGGCAGAGTTAAGGGACAGTGATATGATCAGCGCCCAAGCCGCCTCTCCACCTAAGCTAGGACCAGGAAGAGCCAGACAATGGCTGCTGATGACTCAGCAAGTAGACCTATAGGCTCCCCTAAACTCCCCAAACCTTAGCTCACAAAGATAGTAAGGTTGCAGACACTAAAGGTACTAACGAGTCTGAGTGGGACTCGAACCCCCATCTGGCAAACACTAGGCAGAGACGTTACCAATCAGGAAACAACAATCTGTTTTTCTTTTCCTTTTTGAAAAATCAGAACGGAAAATATTCAAAATATTATAATAATTCCAAACTACAAAACTCTAAACTATATATTTTTTAAAAAGATGGCTATTTTGTTGTAAAAAAGAAACTGTATTTTTCCAATTCATGAAAATAATTAGTTTCTATTTTTAGAATTAATACTTAAAACGCTGACATTGTTTTTCAAGTCGTTGTTAATCATTTGAATTCTTGGAAATAATTACCATTGATTCAGATATCGAATATACAAGAGACTTAATGTTGTATATTTTTTAATTATTTTATACCGCTGTTGTAGATTATAAGTTTCCGGGTGCAAGCCTTGGGTTAAAGAAGAGAAGATTATACCTTTCTTTGAAACAGTGCTGTCGTCAATGAAATTTGAAGAACATGAATACTCATCGTTTCTTTAACCAAAGGCTGACACCTAAAACCTTGAAGAAGCTGGGAAAATACGATGATTTTTGTAGTTACTAAGGCAATTGCCTTTAATGTATATGGCATTAGAAAGCTGTCCCCAAAAGCATATATATATATATATATATATATATATATATATATATATATATATATATATATATATATATATATATATATATATATATATATATATATATATATATATATATATATATACATATATATATATATATATATATATATATATATATACATATATATGAATATATATATATATATATATATATATATATATATATATATATATATATATATATAAATACAGTATATAAATATATAGAAATATATAACATATGTATATATATTTATATGTATGTATAATAGTCCAGCCGTTTTCGGTAAAAATATGGAGGAATCGTTCACATTCGGTTAAAAGCACCAAATTCTGCACAAAGTTAGCTTTTGATGTACCTTTTGAAATGTGATAGAGACCCATTTGATATCTTTCCAATATGGCCACTTTTTTCAAGATGGCCGCCAAAATTCAGGAAAATGCTGCTATTCGAACGATTTTCATCGTATAGTCACAATATTGGTGTCTTTACCTATATTTTCAAGGATGTTCTAAACAATGAGAATAAAAATAAGTAAAGGAGAACAATATTTTACCAGCAAATGCCCATTTAAATTCTGAAATAATTCAAACATACTGAAAAATTGCACTAAATGTTGTTATCGGTCTCAATTCTTACAATTCTACAGTGAAAACCATTTTGTTTGTTATACAATCATTTTGCAGGAGGTTGAAACATGTGGAAGAAGAGATTGAAGCAGAGTCATCAACAGACCTAAAGACATTCTGGGCTGCATACCATGCTGATCAGGTCCACACAGAACAGCCTGCTCCTTCTGACATCAGCTCATTGCTCCCACTGTTCTATGAGGAGGCTAAGTCAAGTGCCATGATTGCCCATACTATGAAAGTTGTGAAGAATGCAGTAGATTTTCTGAATCCTGTTCAGATCCCTGTAGTTACCTGTGATCAGCCACTGTATGCTATTGCCAAACAACTCCAATGGTAATATCCCAACATTCACGGTGAGAACCAAGTTGTAGTAATGTTTGGTGGCTTACACATTGAGCTGGCCTTTCTCAAAGTTCTTGGAGACTGGCTGGAAGGAACTGGATGGTCCAACACCCTTGTGCAGGCAGAGATAGCCTCACAAGGTACTGCAGATTCCTTCCTGAAGGCTGCACATATAATGAGAACGAGGCATGCCCATCAGGTGACCGCAGGGAGCTTGTACATTCTCATGGATAGAGCCTACAAGCGTCACCAAACAGAACACCACACCACAGATCCTCTAAGCTTTGAGCAAAGGAAAGTGAAAATGGAAAATGCAGTCCCTATGTTTAACTTCTGGTCCATCACACTTGACCTAGAACTAGCTTTGATGGATTTCCTCCAATCACTGCGACAAGGCAACTTCAGTCTGTACAAGGCTGCACTCACAAAACTGGCCCCATGGTTCTTTGCACTTGACCACCCATTATGCTCGTTGGGTTGCAGTGCATATTAGAGATATGATTTCCCTAGACTTGATACATCCTGAGGTTGCTGCTGAATACTCAGAGGGAAAGTTTGTTGTTCACAAAACACAACACTCATTTTCCAGCATCCCATTAGACCAAGGTCACGAACAGAACAACAAACAGATTAAAGGAGATGGTGATGCTGTGGGCCTAACTGAAAACAGTGCGCAACTCCAAAGATGGATGGTGGCTGGGCCAGAAGTGTCAAGAGTTGTGAATGAGTTTAAAACTGTGGTGGAAGGACTTCGGAGACAGGCGAAAAACTATTCAGACCAAAGACACCATGAAGCTCAACAGGGGGTACAGACAACATACAGAAAGCAAGTCAAATCCTTGTTTGATACATTAGAAGACAAGGGAAATCCATTTATGGAAGATTCATCTGATCTTCTTGTATTAGGCACCCAGGATGTTGTAGACAAAGAGGTTATAGAAACCGTAAGGCATATCAAAAGGGTGGGAAATTAACAATAGAGTGATTTTGTGAAGGAATGGCTAGAAGACAGAACCAAAAGTCTGACAGACCCTATAAAAAGGAAAAAATTTCCTCTATTCAGCAGCCAGCCTACCCACAAAGTGTCAAAGAAGAAGCAACAAATTGCATCATTGAAACAAGACTGTTCTCTTTTTTCTAAACTGTATGTGTCTTGCCAAGTGAGAGATGGGGATATTGATGAGTTTTTCCGCCATGAGAATCAGTCCAGTCCACCATCATTGTCACAGGGTGGAAAACTTCACCATGGGACCAAAACTGATCTTCTTCCATTCCCTACACAGCATAGTACCACAATCAAGGACAAGCCTGATACTGATGCAGTTCTTCTACAGTAGATGGGGCTGCCATTGTTAATATGCTTAACCCAGGTGCATCAAGAACATTTCAAGAGTATGCTGACCAGGTATTTGTACCACAAGTAAAGCGTCAACTGGAGTCAGCAAGAAGAGTTGATATTATTTTTGATCAATACTTCCAAGACAGTCTGAAGGCGACTGCTAGGAGTCTCAGAGGAGAGGGGGACCGCAGAAAAGAGAAGGCTAACACTCCTTTTCCTGGCAACTGGAAGGCTTTCTTGCGGTGTGATGCAAACAAACCCGAGCTCTTCAGTTTTCTAGCAGATCAATGTACTACTGTCAGCTGTCCAGAGGGTAAGCAAATTATGTCCACAAAAGGAGAATTGGTCCTTTGCAACCCCCAGAGGGACAGTATTGATCAAATATCTCCGTGCTCCCATGAGGAAGCAGACACAAGGCTTCTTCTCCATGCAAAAGATGCTGTTCAACATAATTGTGAGAGGATCATGATCAGAACTGTGG
>NC_090727.1:181395026-181407526 GCF_036898095.1 Palaemon carinicauda | reverse complement strand
TAAATCATATTGAAAATGTTGTTACCGAAGGAGAAATAAAAAGATTTCCTAACATTCCTAAGATGTTGGCAATTGTTTGCTCTATTGATTACAATGGACATTTTAATGGATTTTATTATTTATTGTATTCAATTTTCTAACTCGTCAACCTCTTCAATGTTGCCATTCGTGCAATGTACCTTTCTAAGGTTAATCATTTGATACCTAAATGAGTTAATGCATAAGTGTTCCAATTTGATGCAATTATTAAACTGCTAAATCATTTAAATACTTTAATTATTGTTCATCTACAGAATATGTGGAGATGAAAATATTAGAAAAAAATGTCTCGTCACCAAAATGTCTTTTCTTAATAAGATGACTTTCGCTAACGATTTCATTCTTTAGGATCAAATAATTGTCTTTGAAATACAGTTGAGTGATGTTTCCAAAGTAATACGAATTTATTCATATTGCATGAAAATATTTGTTCTTGCTAAAAAAAGGAATTATTAAAGGAAGAATTATTGCACATTGGCAAATATTCTTGTTGTTTTTACATAGTTTAGAATTATACTTTGAGAAAATTACTAAGACGATGCGCAGAAAAAAATAGAACGAATTTTTTTTTACGTCATGAAAATGCCATATATTTTCACGCGTCTTCATTTCTGTAATCGAAGTTAAAAAACGAATTCGAAATTTGATTAGAAAAAAGTACCAAAAAATAATCACATTGATTACGGGATCTTGTGTCTTGTAATTACTGCAAATTGTAGAGAACAATTCTTCCATGTATTTTTTGCTAGGAAATATGTTGACTATCGACTTATTTCATTAATTCTGATAAAAATATCAATATAATCCGCCAGAAACACTGTTCTAATCAGTCAAGGTAATTATAGGCCTCATTCCTAATTATTTTTGCCATGAAATGAATGTAATTTTGAAAATTACTGGACTCTACTCCATTCGTCGTACAAACTTGAAAAGTTTTCTTTCATCAGAAAATTGTCAGAAATCATTCCTTAGATATAGCCACAACAAAATAAATCACATTGCATGAATACATATGATTATGCATCAGAAAGAACAGTTTTTTAAAAAACTGGTGACTGATAAGATAAATGCAGATTTGAATATCACGTTAATCTCATTTACATAATTGTTGGGACTCACTTTTAGGTCTCTAACTTTCTCTGGGTAAATTCTTACGTATAAGCATTCTTGTTATCTATTGTATATTAATCAATTAAGAACCGCAAAGGCACTTACAAACAACCACACTCATGCACGCAATGACACATGCTTAGTAAACGCAGATGATAAGTCATTGAGATTCCAAGAACCTTTGAGATTCGACGGATGAGTAGGATACCTTTGTGCTTTGCTGAGGGTTTCTCAGTCACATTTGGACTAACCTTTTTTTAAACATAAAACTGTATCATGAATTGGTAGTTTTAAGATACACCGAGGAAGACTTTCAGATCTCTATTTTTTCATCTTTTATAGACGTTGGGTTTAATCCGTCAATCGTCAGACAGTCAACGAGCTCAAATTTCTTTCCCATGCATCACCTCTTGATTGACTGATTGAATGATTCACGTCAATCAAGTGTTCCTGTAGCAAAAGTTAACCTCGCTGGAAAAAAGCCTATGTTCGGACACACACACACACGCACACACACACACACACACACACACATATATATATATATATATATATATATATATATATATATATATGTATTTTTGGGCTCAAGCCATGTCGTCCTGATGGAAGTTCCTATAGGGTAGCTTCCTAGGGTATATTACAACTACGGCGATATTCCCAGAGAATTTACCTTGAGGTACCAGAATTCTAACTCCTGGAGCGAGTATCCCTCGTGAAAGGGATATCGCGACATATCAGAGGACGTATTCTTGACACGCCACATGGCAATCTGCATCCTGGACAGAGATTTCGTCTCGTAGGAGGGATTGGCAAGAAACGAATTCGGGAAAGAAAAAGGGGAGCCGCTCCCAAGGCTTCCTTATCCTCCGATTCGTATGCGTGCCTGGCGCCAATCCTGGCGCCATTTGTATTCCTTTTTGCGTAGCTTAACAACTCGGTGTTTTTTCCTGTGTTTCTCGCAAATCTTGGATTTATTCTACTTTTTCATGGCTTCTCCGTCTTCGTCGGCCTCTGATAAGTTGAGTATAATGTCTTTTATGTATAAATGTAGGCTCTTGGTAAAATTTTGAGTGATTAATAGGATTAATCTTTGATACAAGAGCCGTAGCCTACCAGAGGCGTCCTGGACACTGTCGCTCGCTAGGTATAAGTTTAGTTAGTCAGAGCGACATTCCTGGTTGTTTTGCTTTAATAAATTTTAGCTATTTAGCATTACATAGGATTTCCTTTCGTGCTTAGTATTAATTTGGCGAAGTATTCGCCATTCTGGCCTACGCTAGGCCATGTAGCCTAGTCGTTTGGTCCTAGTACTTCATGCATGATTTTGGTTTTTTCCGAGTGTAATAAAAATTTTATTGAAGCTTTAGGCTATGTTTTATACATTTAAGACTGTGTGGAATATTTCCAAGATAGTATACGAGTGAGTTTCGGTGATTTAGGTAATCGATTCTCTTGGTGCCTAGGCTAGTTGCTTATGGAGCCTTAGTATACTTTATCATACTCCCCGGTTGCTTTCTTTTCTTCGGAGAAGGTATGCAATCCCTTTCCCTCTGTTTAAGCCTTGGGCTTATCTCTAAGTGGTTTTTTCCGAATTTAATTTCGATAAAACTATACTGGGGTGTTACTGTACCTTCCTGTTCCTGTAGTATGGTTCAAAGAGGGACAGAACAACAGAGTTTTTTAGTCTGAGTCTGTGTTTGCCTGGCTTGGGGCAGAGTCCCCCTCGCTGGCCTGACACAGACAAAGGGAGCTTAGCCCCCTTAGGTCAATACCGAAGGTTTCTGTGGATATGATTCCTTCTTTTGTGATCTACCAGACTAGTCCTTGTTGCTGTTCTCGGGGGAGGATAAGTTTCTTTCCCTGGGAGTAGCAACACCTTCCTTGCTTTGGTGCTCTGGGAGCTGGCAAGTATTGCTGGCCTTCCCCCCTTAGATCTCCCTTAGGCTAAGATAAGTTTCTTGGCTGCGGGTGATCTGTCACTAAAGCAAGGTTGGTAGGACCCTCTTGTCCCTTCCCCCTCTTTCTCCGTAATGGCCTAGCCATTACTGTACTGTATGTCGTTCTACATCTGGACCTAGTATAGGTTAGGATGTGGAATTGACTCAGCCCCTTGCATGCCGGCAGAGCTGCCGGCCGGCAAGGGTCTTATATTTTTGAGTGCTGCCCGGACCTCTCTTGGTCCCTCATCCATGCCTGCCTGTAGAGCCAGACGGCATTGGTCAGGAAGCCTGAATTAGATTCTCCCCTTCCTTATATGCACTCTTTCGGATTGCCGGGCTGGGAGGTTGTGTACACTCTTATCCCGGCATCCATTCTATTTTTCTTCTAGTGCTGTACCCGGCCCGGCTGCCGGCCTATGAGGCCGGCAGCCGGGCAGGTGTAGTCCTCTGGTTCTTTTGCTGCCGGCTGGCATCGGTCTTGTACCTTTGCCGGCCGGCTTATGTCAGCCCTTGTCTGCCGGTCACCAAGAGTGTGGCCGGCAGCTGGGTACTACCTTGTGTAGTTGCCGGCCGGCAGCCATTGCCGGCCGACATTGGCTGTTGCCGGCCGGCAGTTGCTGCCGGCCGGTACATGCATTTGAACCAGAGTGCTGCCGCCTTATAGCTGTTAAGTAGTATACTTTAAAGCTAGTTATGGTGTGTGCCGGCCGGCACGTATCCCCCTATACTGTACTAGTATTCTTCAGTATAGCATATACAGTAAGAAGAAAACTATGGTAAGGGTTTTGGTACAGCACTGTGTTCTAACACTATTGTGTTTTCTTGCACATCCCTTTGCTGTTGCCCTACAGATAGGAAAGTGAGTTCTTTCCTGTCTATTATCCAGGATTTTAAAATCATTGCTTAGGTGTGAGCTCCACCTGTTTCCTCTGGAAACTTTGCATTGGTTACTCTAGAAGAGATTAACCATTTGATTTTATTATCTGGAAGGCTGCAACAATGGGTTGTGAGGGAAACACAAGTGTGTGTCTTTCCTTTATGAATTGTTATGCTATACTATGCATATCCAGTGATACATAGTTCACTTGATACTCATGGAAATTTCTTCTCTTTACAGGAGGACCCTCCGAAGTGCGGAAATGTTTTCTGCAACGTCCGCAGCAAGTACCTCTGCGGACATGAGTGTTGTAGGAGACACGCAGCATGCGCTGTCTCCAAGGATGATCTCCAGTATTGGGACCCTCAGGTATGTACTGTATGCACTAACCTGATTACTGAGGCTTTTGATTCCCCTAGGACGGCGGAATCAAGGGATATAGCAAGGGAGAAGCTTCGTACCTGGGTAAGGGGCTTCCAAAAGAACACCTCTGGCCCTTATCTTCCAAGTGAGAAGATGTGGGCGTATCTTTTTCCCAAGGCATCAGCTGAGGCAGTGATTCCCCAGCCTCAAGAGGAGATCCCCCAAGATCAGGTCCAGGTGGACGTTGAAGTCGCGGTCGCGATGCAAGACATCCAGTTAGTTGACAGGATGTCTGACGTGGATGAGCGTTTGGAACAAGACCTCCTGGCAGAAGGTCAGGATGAAGTTCAAACCCCGGACGTCGTAGAGGATGAGGTCGACGAGGTGTCGGCTACTCCGGTTCAGATTCCGGAGCCTATTCCCTCAACATCGGCCGGTCTCCCAGTAGAACTGGGACAGGCCCTCTCTTCAATTGTTGGAATGATCCAACAAATGCAGAAGGAGAATCAGGAGAAGGCGGCTGCTATGGAACTGCGGATGCAGTCCCTGGCAGAATCACATGGACCCCGGAAAAGGCTCAATGTGAAAGACCTTCCCTTATGCTCAGATGCTAACCCATGGAGGTATGCTGAGCACATGCCGATGACGACTGGAAAGATCGTCATCTCGGATAAGCTGGGTTCAGTTCCCCTAGAGGAGGTGGAATTCTGGCCCAGCAAGGCATCATATCCGGACTGCTATGTCCGGCTGAGAAAAGAACCAGCTTCAAGGGAGGAGACAGAGCCGAAGGAGGTCATAATTATGGACCAAGCTAAGGCTCAAGCCCTACTTTCATCCTCGATGAAGGAGAGGGGCTTCTCTAACTCGAAGGTAGCTGCATTGAGCAAGAAGCTCCCTTCCTTTGTGTCCTCTCCTGCTAGAGCCTTCCCCTTTTTACAGAAAGGGTTTGCGGCTGTCCTAAAGGCAGTCGAGGCCGGCAAGCCTTGCCCCTCCCTGGAGGAGTGTAAACCCTTGTCGCTGGCCCTGCCTATGGACCACAAAGACTGGAAGGATGTCCATCTGACGTTCTCAGTGGGAAAGTTGGAGGCTGATATTGCCGGACGGCAATTCGGCGAGGACCTCCCCAAGCTGTCCGACTCTCTTTTACGAAGAGAGTTCGAGACAAAAGAAAGACTGGCTGCCTCAATGTCTCATCAGACTACTCTTGAGACAATGGCAAGTGACCCCAAGGTCCATGAAATGTTCATGGTGGTGGCTAAGTCTCACCTAGCCACAGTGACGAAAGACCTTTATAGCTTCGTCAAGGCAAGGAGAGCTTGTAGGGAGTTCGTGTTCACCGGGGCCACGGTGAGGCACGAGCCAAGGAAGTTAATCTCCTCCAACATTTGGGGAAAAGACCTTTTCCCTACCGATGTGGTCAAAGAAGTTGTTGATAAGGCCGCCGTGGAGAATAGAAACCTTCTCCAGAAGTGGGGCCTGGCTATCAAAAGAAAGTCTTCCCCGGATGAGGGTCCTCAACCAAAGAGGAAGAATATGAGGACTAGGCTACCATCTCGGCCAGCCAAGCCTTTTTGACAGCAACAGCAACTGCAATTGCCATTGCCTCCAGTGCCCCAGATGGTGGCGCAAACCCCGACCACTTTTCAGTGGGTACCCCAGGCTGTGCCAGGTCAGTCCACGGCATTCACCCCAACGTTCGAAGGACAGTCTTCTTCCTTTCGAGCAAAGCCTAGAGGAGCAGCCAGAGGCTCGTCTAGGCGCCCCTCAAGGGGAAGGGGATTCAGAGGTGGTCGTGGTCAGGGAAGCAAGACCTCAGGACGGCAGTCCAAGTGAAATGATACCGGTAGGAGGGAGACTGATGAAATTTTGGGATCGTTGGACCTTCGATCCCTGGGCCCAAAGCCTACTCAAGAATGGACTTGGCTGGAGTTGGTACAGCACTCCACCCCCGTGCCTTCGGTTTTTCCAACACTCCACCCCCGTTCTGGAGGAGTACGTTCAAGAACTGTTGGAGAAAAAGGTGATCCGAAAGGTGAAGTCCATCAAATTCCAAGGGAGGCTGTTTTGTGTTCCCAAGAAAGACTCGGAAAAGCTCAGAGTCATTCTGGACTTGTCGCCACTCAACAAGTTCATAGTGAATTGCAAATTCAAAATGCTAACACTGCAACACATAAGGACCTTACTGCCCAAGAGGGCATACTCAGTCTCTATAGACTTGTCAGACGCCTATTGGCACATCCCAATCAGCCGTCGACTCTCCCCCTACCTAGGGTTCAGGCTACAACGGAGACTATACACCTTCAGAGCCATGCCATTCGGGCTAAACATAGCCCCAAGGATTTTCACGAAGCTTGCGAGCGCAGCTCTCAAACAATTATGCCTAAAGGGAATTCAGGTAGTAGCCTACCTGGACGACTGGCTGGTGTGGGCAGCATCCGAGACCGAATGCTTGCAAGCTTCCAGTCAGGTGATCCAGTTCCTAGAGTACCTAGGCTTCAAGATCAACAGAAAAAAGTCTCGACTTTCTCCATCCCAAAAGTTCCAGTGGCTGGGAATCCACTGGGACCTTTTGTCACACTGTTTCTCCATCCCGACGAAGAAAAGGAAGGAGATAGCGGGCTCTGTCAAGAGACTTCTAGATTCCGAAAGGATATCAAGACGCGAACAGGAGAGGGTACTAGGCTCTCTCCAGTTTGCTTCGGTGACAGACCCAGTGCTAAGAGCACAGCTAAAGGATGCAACCGGAGTTTGGAGAAGGTATGCATCAAACGCGCGAAGAGATCTGAGAAGACCAGTGCCGCCTCGGCTACGTACTCTTCTCAGGCCTTGGTCCCAAACCAGACATCTAAAGAAGTCTGTTCTTCTTCAGCCACCTCCCCCGTCGATGACGATTCATTCAGACGCCTCAAAGGAGGGATGGGGAGGTCACTCTCATCGGAAAAAAGTCCAGGGGACTTGGTCCAAGCTATTCAAGACCTTTCACATAAACTTTCTAGAAGCTATGGCAGTGCTCCTTACCTTAAAGAAAGTCTCCCCGCGTCACTCGATCCACATAAGATTGGTGATGGACAGCGAGGTGGTTGTGAGATGCTTGAATCGACAAGGGTCGAGGTCACCACCTCTCAACCAGGTGATGTTAGCCATTTTCCGATTGGCGGAAAAGAAGAAGTGGTACCTGTCGGCAGTTCACCTTCAAGGAGTCCGCAACGTGACAGCGGACGCTCTATCCAGGTTCACACCGATAGAGTCGGAATGGTCCTTAGACGCAGGATCATTCTCCTTCATTCTGAATCAAGTCCCAGAACTGCAGATAGACCTCTTTGCGACGAAAGACAACAAGAAGTTGCCCCTGTACGTGTCCCCGTACGAGGACCCCTTAGCGGAAGCAGTGGACGCGATGTCCCTCGACTGGAACAGATGGTCCAGGATTTATCTGTTCCCCCCTCACAACCTTCTGTTGAGGGTCCTCAACAAACTGAGATCCTTCAAGGGGGTAGCGGCAATAGTGGCCCACAAGTGGCCGAACAGCATGTGGTTCCCCTTGGCGTTGGAACTACAGCTGAAGTTTGTGCCGCTACCACATCCAGTTCTGACCCAGCGAGTCCAGAAGTCGACTGTCTGCGCTTCATTACAGAAAACCCGGACCCTGCAGCTCATGATTTTCTCGCCCTTGCGGTGAGAAAGCGTTTCGGGATTTCGAAAGCCAGCATAGACTTCCTAGAGGAATATAAGTGCAAATCGACTAGAAGGCAATATGAGTCATCTTGGAGAAAATGGGTGGCCTTTGTAAAGGCAAAGAATCCGCAGGAGATCTCAACAGACTTCTGCTTATCTTTCTTCATCCACCTCCATGGTCAAGGGTTGGCAGCTAACACGATTTCAGTGTGTAAATCTGCTTTGATGAGACCCATTTTATTTGCCTTCCAGATCGACCTAGGTAACGAGATCTTTAATAAAGTTCCAAAAGCCTGTGCTAGGCTCAGACCTTCAGCACCTCCAAAGCCCATCTCATGGTCTTTAGACAAAGTTCTTCATTTCGCCTCCCTGTTGAGCAATGAAGAATGTGCGTTAAAGGATTTGACACAGAAAGTTATTTTCCTATTTGCACTCGCGTCCGGGGCCAGGGTTAGTGAGATCGTAGCCCTCTCGAGAGAGGCAGGTCGTGTTCAGTTCCTGGATGGGGGGGAACTGAACCTGTTTCCGGATCCTACGTTTCTCGCCAAGAATGAGTTACCCACCAACAGGTGGGGTCCCTGGAGAATCTGCCCTCTGAAAGAAGATGCATCTCTATGTCCAGTAGAATGCCTAAAGGTCTATCTTCGTAGAACTTCAGACTTCAAGGGTGGTCAACTATTCAGGGGAGAAACATCAGGCTCAAATTTATCTCTGAATCAACTCAGAGCGAAAATCACATATTTTATTCGCAGAGCGGATCCTGACAGTACACCCGCTGGTCACGATCCGAGGAAAGTTGCCTCATCCCTAAATTTCTTTAATTGTATGGATTTTGAACATCTCCGTTCATACACGGGCTGGAAGTCTTCCAGAGTGTTCTTTCGCCACTATGCGAAGCAAGTAGAGGAACTAAAAGATCTGTGGTAGCAGTGGGTCGCGTAGTTAACCCTACTGTTTAACTCTGCGAGGAACAGTGGTCTTAATTGGGACGATTAAGTCCAGGGTGAGTGTGTAGGTACATACTGTACTACAAACTAAATAAGGGCACCAAGTGCCCACATAGACTGTTCCTTTTCCAAAGGTGAACCTAGCATAAGTTCAGACATGTGTGCCGAGCGTTTTTAACGCTAATGTGATTGATTTGTAATACAGACTTTTATGACTTGATACCTCGGTATCTTAAAAAAGTGGCATTTAATGTTTTTTCTTTCAGATAAACAAGTTCTGTTTACTATCATACTTATGACTAAAGTTTTGGGTTATCCTCTTTATATATATATATATATATATATATATATATATATATATATATATATATATATATATATATAATTGCTGTTAACCTGTCTATTTATTGTCTGTCAATAAACTTGTTCTTGAGAACCTTGCGTCTCTTTCACCTGTGTCAATTTATTGGTATAATTGAGCATTTATTCTATGTACCTTATCTGGGATAATTCTAATAGAATTGTTCTGTTATGCAAGCTATGTTGCATTGGTTTATGTAGTCCCCTATTGGGAGGACTCCGTCCCATAAAGGGACGAGGGCGGTTTTATTAGTTTCTTCCTATGCGGATATAAACCTTTGTCCAATACAAGTATTGTGCGGATTACTGGTCAATATATTGACGCAGTGGTTCTTTACAAACTATGCTTTACTTAATATAGGGCGAGACCACTATATTAGCTTGCCTGGTATTCATACATAGGTATATGTACTCTTCGAGACTTTTCCAGAGTCTAGTAGGACTCTTCCTTGTAGGGGGCAGGAAGCTCTAACATAGTTTATAGTTAGTTGAAAAGATGTATAACGGTAACATCTTAGGTCTCTAGGTCTAGTCGACCGGGAAAAATTACCTCCGGGGAGTACGGCACGTTCTGAGAATCCACAGATACAGTAATGTTCTGGTACACTTCCATCAGGACGACATGGCTTGAGCCCAAAAAACGGATTTTGAGCGAAGCGAAAAATCTATTTTTGGGTGAGATGGCCATGTCGTCCTGATGGACCCGCCCTTGCCTTTCTAAGAAAGGGCTGTAGGACCCCTCCCTACATACAGTATCTGTAGCACCTCGTGTACGCTACAAGGAATACAGATGGCGCCAGGATTGGCGCCAGGCACGCATACGAATCGAAGGATAAGGAAGCCTTGGGAGCGGCTCCCCTTTTTCTTTCCCGAATTCGTTTCTTGCCAATCCCTCCTACGAGACGAAATCTCTGTCCAGGATGCAGATTGCCATGTGGCGTGTCAAGAATACGTCCTCTGATATGTCGCGATATCCCTTTCACGAGGGATACTCGCTCCAGGAGTTAGAATTCTGGTACCTTAAGGTAAATTCTCTGGGAATATCGCCGTAGTTGTAATATACCCTAGGAAGCTACCCTATAGGAACTTCCATCAGGACGACATGGCCATCTCACCCAAAAATAGATTTTTCGCTTCGCTCAAAATCCGTTATATATATATCAATAGTGCCTATATGTGTTTTCTAATGCAGAGATGAGTAAATTTAGCACCTCAGCATCTAGCATAATTGCTATATCCCATTAAACAGTATTTTACCATCTTTTGACCACGAAACGAAAAGAAGCGATCGTTAAACTCCAGAAAGGACTGGTATCCAGGTGTCAGATGAAAAAAGGGGTAAAATAACACTTCAAAACTTAGGTAATACAAAATAGTAATCCACCTTTCACGTAGGGTTAAAAAAACTACCTCAAGTAAAGAAATGTTCGAGTTTAGAGAAAAAAATAATTCCTCTTCAAGTAATCGAAAGATTGGCAAATCTGTTTTTGCAATAAAAATATTAGATAAATGTAAAATTTCCAAATCTGAAATTCTGCCTCTATCTATCGAGGTCTCCAAAGGTAAACAAAAACAGGTGTGACGACCAGGTACAAAGAAGGCACAGGTGCCTACCTTTTCTAATTGCCTCATTACCTTTCTGCCGAAGAAAGAAATGAATTCAAATGCTCATTCTTTAAAGATCTTTCCATTCATTGTTTAAATGATCTTTTTCTTAACTCATTGATTTTCTCCTTTAGAGTATAAAATGTATATGTTACATTCTTATTCAAGTTTTAGTTGATAGAATGTCTGATCAGTGGTACCCTGTGGTAGCCTTGCATTCGTTTTGACAGGAAATCGTGTCCTACTTCACCCCGTGAGCTTAAGCTTGTTACTCTGCTCAACTCAGTTAAAAGTGGCCGATAGGGGAGGACACCTGGCTTTAAACGGATTACCACACTGGTGCCACGTCACAGATCACCAGCCCACTCTCCAACCCTTCCCCTTACTCTCTGTCTCTCTTAGTCTCCTTCTCTGATTTTTCACCATTTCTCTCTTTATCCCCTGTAACACTCGCTAGCTTATATATTCCTATTACTGTCATTATAACTAATGTTATCCCAATTCCTCTTCTTTCATCATTACACTTTTTATTGATGAATTTCCCCGGCTGTACCTTCTCATCAGCTTAGACTTTAGCCCCCTACACCACTCATTTTCTTAACCTGCTGTTGCTCACTGTCCAAGGCCTCCCTGACCAGAACACACCAACCCCCTCCCATTCCCCCTGCAGACTATCACACACTACACTTGTTTGGCAGGAAAGCTTTGCTTTCCTTAAATCATTACCTATTCCCCTGAAAGTCTTAGCCTTTTTTTACCCAAAGGACACTTCTTCCGGGGCTAACACTCCCTTATCACTTTAAGATCTCTTCCCACATCATTAAAATTCAGCTCCCCCTCTTCTATTTATTATTCCTTGAATATATTTTTATTCATCGCGAGAGTGTGCTGTCACAGTATGTGTGTGTAGCAGCAACATTTGGCACATACACGTTGGTCGGCCCTTGCTCAAAAACCATGTTTAGGATGAAGGGAAACCTTCATATCGAAAACAAACCTAGAATTTTACCTCAATGGTGGTGGGGAACAAAGTTTAGAATAATTTTTGGTACATTTTTAAAATACACCAATTTATATAGACAGAGAGGTTAAATACATTTAAAACCAGGTGACCTCTTCTATCGGATGTATTTCACTCGGTTGAGTATAGAGAGGTTACTGCTGTGGTTGGGCACCACAGGGATGTTGGTGTTTAGGCACCAAGGAGGTGGGACTTGCCTGACTGACGATCTGATGTACATCTTTTGAGATGAAATTGGAACTTAAATGAGACACCTTTAACCTTTAACCTTCAGCTTACACTTACGATCAAAAGAGTAATGGAAAACTCGGTCTTCCTCATTTCTGTTTTCCTGAGGGTCAACTACCTGGTTTATAGCTTTTAATTCTTCGTGAAATTATAAAAATTTTGATGGACCTTGATGGTATGGAGGTGTAAACCCATGTGGTACTTTTCCTTTTTTTTTTTTTTTTTTTTTTCTTTTATAAAGACTGGTGATTTCTGAGCTCTTAAGGTGTCTGTTATTTTCTGCAAGTTAATAAGTAGAGGTTCTTTTTGCACATTTTCGGGGAATATGTAAT
>NC_090727.1:181385026-181390026 GCF_036898095.1 Palaemon carinicauda | reverse complement strand
TGATACACTAATGAAAATCTCTTAACCTCATGAAGAATTGTTATATATTTATATGATTATGTATCAAATGAGGGATTAGTAAATATCTTTTCAAAGTAAGGATTAGATTCATCAAATTTAAAAATAAAAGAATTCCATCTATATGTAAAATAAAGAATACATTTGTGAATTGGTAAAATATAGATTGAATTCATCAGTTTGCTTCATAAGGAAAAAAATCATAATTAAACAATAATGAGGAAGAAATTGAAAAATTCACATAGCGATTGGAGTTGAATAAGTATGAAAAGAAAATGAAATAAACTTTAACAAACCCATCTCTTCTGAAGAAATGGATTCTTTCATTTATCCGAGTCGTCAAGAGCCGAATGCCTATACCTATCAACACCCCCCCCCCCCCAACTCTTCCTCCTCTTCCCCCAGGGACGGAAGCCCTCCAGGGAAGCTTTTAGGGCACGAAACAGAAGGCCTACTTTAGACTTGGAGAGTTTGTGGATTTTTCGTTAAACGAGATACGATGTTTTTCTATATTTTGTTTGTTCGATTTTGTTTCTTGAGCAGACTACAAAGGATCATAGCTGGCACCTTTTGACTTTTTGGTGAGTTAAATAGATTACAACCACAATTGGTTTCTAGCCGGCCTTGTGACGGAGAACTTCACAAGGCCGGCTAGAAAACAATTGTGGTTGTGATTTATTTAACTTTTGAATTATCAAACACCAATTTATTTCAGAAATCCTATGTATATATAGGTGTGTGCATGTGCGTAGGCTATATATATATATATATATATATATATATATATATATATATATATATATATATATATATATATTTGTGTGTATATATATAAACATATGTGTATATATGTAATTTATATTATATACATATATATATATATATATATATATATATATATATATATATATATATATATGAATGTGTTTATTTTCGTAATCATTCACCATATCTTTGTAAATTATGCTTTTTATTAGCAAGTGTTCAATTTCAAAAGATTGTCATTGCTCAATTATCTCTCTCTCTCTCTCTCTCTCTCTCTCTCTCTCTCTCTCTCTCTCTCTCTACACACACACACACACACACACACACACACACACACAGATAAATATGAATTATCAGCATCCATTATCTGGTCCTCCCTGTCCCAGCCTTGGGTGGAGATGGTTCTTAGGCGTTGATCATATGGATATATCATCTGTCTCTAGGGCATTATCATTGTCCCTTGCCTCTGCCATTCATGAGTGACCTTTTAACCTGGTGAGTGGTGGGCGTTAGTCCGGATGCAGTCTTTGGACTTGTTTAAAGGTGTATTTTCATTAAAAAGATAATTTTCTTAGGTCTTAATATGCTGTTATGATTTAGGTTTTAGGAAATATTTTTGACACAGGTACCGTTTAATATTCATTGTGACAAAAGATTTTCTTGATCTAAGATGTGTGAAATCACTTGACGTGTATTGAGTTATATCGTTAAATACGTAATTTCAGTGATTATCGAAACGACCTTTTTGGAGATATAATCATTTATCTTTTTTTTTTTATTAAGTATGTGTTTTTTTTTTTTTTTTTTCATAAAGTACTATTTTGTTCTCCCTGTTATGACTATTAGAGTCTAGAGTTTCGCACATACCATTACGTGAGTAAATTTGCCTGGGTTGATTTCCTGCATGCGTAAAATACGCACAACCTACATACGTAAAATGCACATAACCCTATATACATACGTAGAACATACACATAAAATTTGTATACGTAACCAAGAGCTGTCAACCCCTTCTGGATAACTAAGCTGGGGTTCATATTCCATGTTTCCATGTCAGGTCCGGGCTAATGCCTTGATGGGGAATCGTAAGGTTTCCAAAAATAATTTTCAATGTTTTGAGGGGCATTTGAAGGCCTCTGGTGGCATAATATTCTTAAAAATATAATTTGTGAAACATAAAATAATGACATACATTTACATACCTAGTAATTTGTATTTTCTGTAATAGTTTTTCATCTAATATATCCTTTTTATGTGTCATGTTGATATATAGTTATCCAGTCAGGAAATAATTGTAGTTTTTGGCATAGAAATGCTCATGATCATTTTAACCATGTTAACATTGAAATTAGTCATTAAATTATATTTCAAAATCAATAACATTTCAAATATCCAGTTCTTGTCTAGTTGTAGTAAAGGCAATATACAACATAAAATAAACACAACTGCTCGAGTAAGACACTTGTCCCTTTCTACATTGTCCTTTGGATTAATCATATCAAAGCAACAGTTCTAATCTGCATCTGTCATGGTTATGAATACTACACATGCTACATAGTTTATTTATAGCTCTAAGTAATAATCTGTTAGATAGTTTCCAATTGTCCTATCGTGTTATTGATATTTTTTTTTTTTTTTATGTAGGTGCGCTTGAGTGTGTGACAGGAGGCTAAAATGCGTGAGTCTCACGCAAGATGCGTGACAGTTGACAGGAATGATAGCTATGCGTGACCTACATACTTCACATAACATATACAAACCCCACATTAGCTCAAAACATAAACAATCTTCATTCATGAAAAGTATATCAGACATACACATGTATACATACTAAAAGTGGATACGTGGAATTAAGCATTTCAGCCGTTGAACCTTTCTCTTCAGTTCAAGTAATATTCATTTAAGACTTATCTATCTTAACAATATTACCTTTGATGGCTGGTAGAGTTTCGAAATTCTTTTCACTCTGCATTATCTCTGCCACTTGTTCCTTCTATCTGGATGCTGTCAAATTATTTTTAATGACCATCTATTGATTGTTTATTTGAATATTTTGCTGTTGAATTTATGAAGGGAATATTTGTCTATTCATATAAAAAAAATTTTATTCCTCATTCACCTTATTGGCATTGCCCCATTAACCTAGAAAATTGTGACACTAAGTAATGCACAGTCAGTCAGTTAGGTGATCATTAGCTGATATATACAATTAACTGTGGTTTATTTTATGCCATATTCATTAACTGGCAGCAGCACTGAAAATAAGAATGGAAGATAATGATTATATTGAAATGACTTAAAATTAACTTAATACTTGAAGTCGTAAACAAATTCCGGAATTAAAACAGTATAATAAATATGCCCTCTTATATTCTCTACCAGGTTGAAACCCTCTTTCTCCTTACAAGAAAATGTGACAGGGGAATAGTTATCGTGTGTCGGTAACTCGAGTTCTTCCCTTCACAAGGCGACGTTGTAAGAGCCACTGAACTCGCTGATGAGGACAGATGTGGCAGAAAGAACATCGATCGCGCTTCCAATTGAAAACATTTTTAAGGAGTGAGCAATCTATCCTTGCCACGATACAGGGCGAATTCACCTGCATGAAAATGAGCCGGGAATACTTGAGAGAGAGAGAGAGAGAGAGAGAGAGAGAGAGAGAGAGAGAGAGAGAGAGAGAGAGATACTATTTTATCTCAAAAAGGCCACCCGGTCCAGTATATTTTACTTACTTTACTTTACGGGCTGCTTTTCTTGTCCTATTGGTAGTAGGTTGGCCAGGACACCAGCCACCCGTTGAGATACTACGGCTAGAAAATTATGGGCTCCTTTGACTGACCAGACAGTACTACATTGGTTCCTTCTCTCTGGTTATGGTTCATTTTCCTTTTGCCTATTCATACGCCGAATACTCTGGCCTATTCTTTACATATTCCATGTCCTCATACACCTGACAACACTGAGATTACCAAATAATTCTTCTTCACCCAAGGGGTTAACTACTGCACTGTAATTGTTCAGTTGCAATTTTCCTCTTGGTAAGGCTAGAAGAGACCCTTTAGCTATGGTAAGCAGCTCTTCTAGGAGAAGATTGGAAATGAAGGTAAAATCTGTGAGAGATGGAATAGAATTAGTAAAACTATCCAAAACAGTAAATAAACTAAAAATCCAAGATGCTTATAAACACAATCAGACCAAAATTGAGGAGACACTAAAAAAAGGAAGAAGCATCAAATTGATGAAAAGAATACTTGGAACATGGAGCCAACAGATGTTTGCTTTGAGGGATGAAACTGGAAATACTATCCACAATATAGATGGAGTGACAAAAATTGCAGAGTATTTCTATACAATACTATGCCATAGTGATATAAGAAATAATTTCACCATTAAGAATAACAAAACTTCTAAGCCGGTACCAAGCATAACAGTAGGAGAAGTAAAGAAAGCATTAATAAGGCATGAAAAGAGGCAAAGCAGCAGGAGAAGATGGCTAAACAATTGATTTAATAATAGATGGAGGAGATTTGTAGTAAAATTGGCTGAACACTGCACCAAATGTCTGCAAAAATGCTCTATACCTACAGCTCGGAAAAACTTTATCTTTAAACTGATTCACAAAAGGCGAGACACAAAAGACCTGAAAAATTACCGTCCAATAAGTTTACTCTCCGTAATATATAAAATATTTACAGATCATATTAAGCCGAATAGGAAGACAGCTAGATTTTATACAACCAAGAGAGTAGACAGGCATTAGAAGTAGTTAGTCAACGACTGACCATATCCATGTAATTAACCAGCTAATGGGAAAATCAACAGGGTATGACATACCACTATATATGGCATTTATAGACTATGAGAAAGTTTTTGATTTTGTCAAAACATCAGCAGTAAAGAAATATCTTCAAAAACAAAGAATAGAAGAGTCCTACGTTACAATATTTGAAGATATCTATACAGGAAGTTCAACAATCCTAAAACTATATAAAGATAGTGAAAAAATTCTGATCGAGGAAGTAGTTAGAAAGGGAGACCCTATCTCTCCTAAATTATTCATAGCATGTCTAGAAGAAGTCTTTGAGAATTTGGATTAGGAAAATGTAGGAATTTATATTAATTAATTGAATAGAGAAAGCATAAATGTAGGACTGAAAATGATTATGAGTAAAACTGAGATAATGTTTAATGAAAATGCAGAGACAACAAATTAGAGT